>NC_081170.1:19003686-19306186 GCF_012432095.1 Onychostoma macrolepis | reverse complement strand
TGCTCATCAAGGCTGCATTTAAAATACGGCAAAACAGTAATACATTTAAATAGTAATATTTTAAGAAAATAGAACAATTTAAAATAACTGTTTTTATTTTAGTACAGTATATTTTAAAATGTAATTTATTCCTGTCATGGCAAAGCTGAATTTTCAGCATCATTCCTCCAGTCTTCAGTGTCACATGATCCTTCAGAAATCGTTCTAAAATGCTGATTTGCTATTATCAATGTTTAAAATAGTTGTGCTACTTAATATTTCTGCTGCTTAATATTTTTGTGGAAACTGTGATACATTTATTTCAGGATCTTTCAAAAGAACAGCATTTATGTTAAATGGGAATCTTTTGTAACATTATAAATGACTTTTCTTTTTATCAGTTTAATGAATCCTTGCTAAATAAAAGTACTAATTTATTTAATAAAAAATCAAACTGACTCTGAATTTGAACAGTATATACTGTATATGGATTATTTGTGGGTTTATGTTCAGTATGACGGTCAGCGGAACAAACTAGTGGCTTGTGATGGGAATGAGATTGACACCATGTTTGTGGACCGGAGGAAAGATGGAGGACAAGCCGGAAAAACTCTGGTAAGAATGTTTATAGTGTGAAGTAAATGTACCACTACAACAGTGGAAAGGAAAGAAACAGTATATTGAAATAACATTACCTCTAGCCACTTTCCAATGCTGATCTAATGTGCATCACAGGTGATCTGTTGCGAGGGAAATGCAGGATTTTATGAGGTTGGCTGCATGAACACACCACTGGAAGGTAAATGTTTGCGGCTCAATGTGTCTGTTATATTTTTTTTTAACATTAAAGCACTTGAAGCATGTCGAACTGTTTCCTCTCTTGTGTTTACAGGTGGATATTCAGTGTTGGGCTGGAATCACCCAGGGTTTGGCGGCAGCACAGTAAGTCAACATCACGCTATCTGTTCCTCACACTGACCTTGACATAACAGCACACAAGTAATGTAGTATTTGTATGTGTTTTATCTAAAATTGATGGAAACCTCAGTGTGTACCCCTTTTTTCTCCTCTACTTTTTCAGGGAGTTCCGTTTCCTCAAAACGAGGCCAATGCGATGGACGTCGTCATTCAGTTTGCCGTGCACAAACTAGGCTTCCAGTTGAGTGACATTATTGTGTACGCCTGGTCAATTGGGGGCTTCACAGGTACACAATCCCACACCAGCAAACCAGCCAATCACTGATCAGAAAACACTGATCCACAACAGAAAATAATTATTAATTTGTTTTTATTCTTAATGTGCTGCTCTATTTTAGCCAGTTGGGCTGTGATGTCTTACCCAGAGATCCGAGCTCTGGTTCTAGATGCCTCATTTGATGACCTTTTACCACTTGCGCTAAAGGTCATGCCCGACAGCTGGAGTGAGTATTTTATTCTTTTCATGTCTACTCAGTTCTCTAAAGAGTGATCCAAAAAAATGAATGAACGAATGTGTTTGTTTCCATTCCGCAGGACCCTTGGTCACCCATACAGTGAGGCAGTACATGAACCTGAACAACGCTGAACAGCTCTGCAAGTTAGTCACCTTTATTATGATTTATTTAAAGGGATAGTTTACCCAAAAATGAATGACTCACCCTCATGTCGTTCCAAACCCGTAAGACCTTCGTTCATCTTCAGAACACAAATTAAGGTATTTTTGATGCATTCTGAGAGCTCTCTGACCCTCCCATAGACAGCAAGCTTTTACGAAGCTACAAGAATATTTTTGTGCGCAAAGAAAACAAAAATAATGACTTTATTCAAGAATTCGTCTCCTCAAGGTGACACAGAGGAGACAAATTGTTGAATAAAGTCATTATTTTTGTTTTCTTTGCGCACAAAAAGTATTCTTGTAGCTTCGTAAAATATAAGAGTTGATCTCCTTGCTACGTTTCTGGACCTTGATCGTGGTAGTATACTTGCTGTCTATGGGAGGATCAAAGAGCTCTCAGAATTCATCAGAAATATCTTAATTTGTGTCTTACAGGTTTGGAACGACATGAGGGTGAGTAAGTAACGACAGAATTGTCATTTTTGGGTGAACTGTCCCTTTATTAGTAAAACAAAAAGTTAACATTTTGAGCATCATCTAAATACTTTGGCTCTCACTTCAGGTACCAGGGACCAGTGTTATTGATCAGAAGAACCAAAGATGAAATCATCACTACCACGTGAGTTATACTGGACACAGATGAACACATTGATGCTTCGAAGGCAAAAGTGATTTGTTGTTGCTCTTGACATGGCATGTATTATATTTTGATACAGGGGTCCAGAAGACATCATGTCTAACAGAGGGAATGACCTGTTGCTCAAACTACTCCAGTACAGGTCAGACCCAAATTACACAAACTGCTTCATCTGGTTCTGCTCTGTCGGTTGGTTTCATCTCTCTTTCTCTGTCTCTCAGGTATCCTAAAGTCGTGACAGAGGACGCTCTCAGTGCAGTCAGGCAGTGGCTCGCAGCAGGGTCACAGATTGAAGAAGGTGTGCTTTTATAGTTAAATCATTTTAAAGGGATAGTTCACCCAAAAATGAAAAGACCTTTTATGAAAATATATTTTTGATGAAATCCGAGAGCTTTCTGACCCTGCGTAGACAGTAATGCAAATACCACAATCAAGGCCCAGAAAGGTTGTAAGGACATCGTTAAAATAGTCCATGTAGTTATTTTTGTTTTCTTTGCACACAAAAAAGATTTTCGTAGCTTCATAAAATTAAGGTTGTCACATAAACTATTTTATTGATGTTCTTACTACCTTTTTTGGGCCTTGAACATTTTTTTATTATTTATTAATATTAATGCATTTTTCTCTTGGTTAATATTAGAAGTGGATAATATTACTTATTTTATAAGTAATGTAGATTATTAATCTTAATGTTAAAATTTATAAAAATTAAAAAATAAAAATTATTTTTTATTCTCTTGGTCATTATTGAAAAATAATATTTTATGTAAATATTTATTAATATTAATATATATTTTCTCTTCCTTAATATCAGAGGTTGAGTGTATTAATTAATTAATTTATATATATATTTTTTTTAATTCAAATTTAATTGATCTTTTTCTTTACTATGTGGCATATGCCTGAAATGTAGCATGTAAAACCCTGATTTATGGTTTTAGTGTATTTTTTTATTTATTTTAACAGGGTTTTTCAAACTGGGTTCCAAGGAGTGGAAAAGTTTTGAGAAATGTGTAAAAATGAATTAAGTAATATCAGTTAAAATATACAGAATTTATGGCATTACGTTTTCATTTTGCTTTGTAAAGACTGGTCAAAAATCATGAGATTAATCTCAGTTTTTTTATTAAGTTGACAGCCATATTTTCTTTCATGTTTGCACATCTGAAATTAATCGTTAATGGTAGGCAGAAAACAGATAGTGTCTGTTTAATATAATTTATTATATTTTTATTTTGTACAATATAAATTGTCTTTATACTGTACATAAATATAGCTGTCTTTTATAATTCCAGAAGTGGTTCTCTTGCAAGAGGATAATCATTTGGGCATTAGAAAGTTTAAAAAAACCTGAATTAACATATTGGCCATAGCGGCGTTTATGAACTTTAATATGAAAAGAATTATGATTTAGTCGGTATCAGCCAGAATTTCTAGATGGGTTTGTTCTGCTTCCTCTGTTTGATTTTGCTCTATTAAACAGAATGTTTAAAAGTGCTACATTTTTCCTCTGTTCCTCAGAATCTGTGTACACGGGCTATGAGGTGGATGATGATTGGTGCTTGTCTGTGCTGCAGTCCTATCAGACAGACAGAGAGACCCTGTTCCCCTGGAGTGTTGGTACGTGCTTCACACACAGTAGCCATGCTAACGTCCAGAACTTAAATGGGCTGGTGTGATAGAAACGAGGACGTTCAGCAGTGACTTCCATCACTATGGCTACAGTTTCTGCTTAAAACAAGACAAACATTTGACACTTGGTGATCTGATCTTCTGTCTTTTGTTTCAGGTGAAGACATGACACTCGAGGGCAGAAGGCAGCTTGCTCTATTCCTGGTATGTTACAAAAATAACAGAGTATACCCAGTAAATAAAAATGCTACTCTTTCTTAAGAGCTTTTTTAACTTTTTAAGACCTGCACAAATAAAATGAATACCATATGAGCAGGGTAGGGCAATGTAAAATGACTGTAAAAAGTATGATTTACAGTTCAGATAGAAGTTTTCACAAAAACAAAAAGTTTTATAAAATTATACACTTCACATTTCAGCCTTTAAACCATTTTTTAAGAAAATGGATGAGTCAAAAGTATTAATTATTATATTAATTTAAACAATTATCAATAAATTATTATATTAATTAAATAACATACAAACACATTTTACTGTTTAGATCAGGGGTGTCAAACTCAGTTCCTGGAGGGCCGGAGCCCTGCAGAGTTTAGATGCAAACCCTAATTAAACACACCTGATCCAGCTAATCAAGTTCTTCAGGCTTATTTGAAAACTACATGGTATGTGTGTTGGAGCAGGGTTGGAACTAAACTCTGCAGGGCTGCGGCCCTCCTGGAACTGAGTTTGACACCCCTGGTTTAGATCCACCAGTTCACATTTACAGCTCTGCGTGTTTGCAGGGTAAAAACATGGGTCGATTTTTGCATTGGTCTGAACAAAAATAGCCCAATGTTCCTGCAATACTGGAGGCTGCAGTTCTAGGACTGCATAGGACCCTATTTTTTGGGACAGCACCATCTATTCCAGAGGAGACCTGATTCAAACATCAAACAAACAGATGCAAACAAACAGCACATCAGACGTGAAGCGCTGCGGATAATTAACTGAAGCCTTGCACAGGCACAAGTCTTCTTTCCAAGAAAATTGAATTTTAAACCAGAATATATTGAAATAAATTAGGTTAAATATTTCAAGAGGGTTACCAACGGGTATGTTTAGGGTTGGGAGTTGGTTAGGACGATAATTAAGTGTATACAATTAAATAACTACATAATTCCTTAAAAATAATAATATATACAGAATTGAATAGCAAGTGCTATGAAATAGTATGAGCCACTAATATTTAGTCATTTAGCAGATGCTTTTATCCAAAGCGACTTATAAATGAGGATAATGGAAGCAATCAAAATCAACAAAAGAGCAACGTTATGTAAGTGCTATAACAAGTCTCATTTAGCCTAACGCAGTACACGCAGCAAGAGATTTAAAAAAATATATATATAATAAATAAAAAGAAAACGGAATAGAAAAATAATAGAGCAAGCTAGTGTTAGAGGCCTTTTTTGCTTTTGTTAATTGTATAATAAATAAAAAGAAAATGGATATAATACAAAAAGATTAGAAAAGTTAGTGTTAGTTAGTTTTTTTTTTTTTTTTTGAAAACAAGCAGTAAATGAATAGAATGCAAGTCCAAAAGGGACAAGTTTGTTTGTTTGTTTGTTTGTTTGTTTTAAAGAATAGAATTAGAATAGAGAGAGGTGTCACATTCTTCATTCTCTCTTACATTCTTTTTAGCTCATTAAAAATTAATCTTGCTGCTGCGTTCTGGATTAATTGTAAAGGTTTGATACAACTGGCTGGAAGACCTGACATAATACATACATACAAAAAATGAATAAATAAAATAATTAAAAAACAAACAAACAAAAAAAATGTAGGGTCCTAGAAATCCAGCTTCCGGTATTGCAGGAATACCCTGCTCACAACAGCCTTATTGAACATGCACATTCATTGTCTGCCACAGCAGAACAAAGCAGCACAGCACCGGAGCACCGGACTTTGAAACGTGCAGCGCTCATATTAATTTATAGCCTTTTGAAGTTTAATCATTACATTAAGCTGTATCGCGATTCTGGTCTGTACTCAAATTTAAGACCTCTTGAAACCATAATTAAAACTTTCTTGTACAATTTAAGACTTTTTAAGGACCCGCGGGAACCCTGTCTCTATATAATATAATAATGTTTATAGGTCATCAATCTAATGTGACTTTCCTCTCTCTCAGGCACGAAAGTATATGCGAAACTTTGAGACGACACACTGCACTCCACTCCCTTTTTCTGAGTTCAGGCCTCCCTGGAAACTGTAGAGCACTGATGAGACTAACAGGAAGAGAGCTCTGGAGGTCAGAGGTCAAAGGGAATCACACACCGGTACATTTGAGTCAGTTCTGTGGGGCGGCGTTTAGAATTAGTCATTCGTTTAAATGTGACAGGGTTACTCGTTTATGTTTGTTCGCATGGTTTGATAGAGATATCTTAAGTTATTGGTTGTGCTCTGCCTCCATCGCAGTGGGTATTTAACATGAAGATCGGAAAGTGTTGATGCTCAGGTTTGTGGTCACTGTCGTGGCGTTTGTTTCTTTTGAGAGACTCTCAGTGACTGGACTCAAAGATCTCTTGCCTCTTTCTCAGTCTGTATTAATTTTTATCCTCTATTTTGTGGAGCACTGTAATTATGAACAAATCGTATCGTAAAAATGTTCTGAATGTTATATTGCATATGAATATTAAATAAAACCAGGGGATACTTTTTTTGTGGTTAGGTTCCTCCATGTCTTCAATCATGTCATTATTTGCGGTTGACACAAAATAAAAGTTTCTTATTTGAAAGCTAAATTGTTTTTTTTTTGAAAATGGGAACCAGCATCACTGATATGCTGTATATTATGTTAACTTTATAAACAGATGCTTATATACATGTGTATGTATATACAGTGAGCTTGGTGACTTTATAATACAAATAAACAACAGAGAAAATTCATAATTTTCCATCTAAGGTTGTTGTTTATTCAAGCTTCCCCACATTACTGTTCAGTAAACAGGACTGACATACATTAGACAGAGAGAACAAAAGAATCTGAATGGAAAAATTCATAAATGATAGAAAAAAGATGGAGACGAGTTGTTACATCATCTTTCTGAAGTTCTCGATGGCTTCCTTCGCTTTTTGCAGTTCTGTTTCATTCTGCCTCAGCTGGAAAGAAAATAAAAATGTTGCACTTTTCTTCAAGACAGTCAACTGCAGAAAACTGTAATTTAAGACCATTTTCTCTGACAAATTGCTTCCCCTCCATCCCACTTACCTTCTCAGCATCTGCCTCCTGCACTTTAACAGGAACTTTCTCCTTGTAGTCGTTCTTGGCCATCTTTTCCTTCATCTTTTCCATCTGTTTCTCCAGCTCCCCTTTCTTTGCTGTCAGTTTAGTGACCTCCTTTTCCAAATCAATCAAACCCTGATTCACAGAAAAGGATTTAGAAACCGGCATGTTTACAGACACAGAAAGCTCATTACACTCATTAAAATGTGACGCTGTAGCAGGGGGAAATGAATTCTTGACACAATGCCAAACCAGATGATTGGGTGCTGAGAAGGTGTTGGTGTTATTTTTAGAGAATCTAATTTAAATTCACTTGATCTCCTCATTTCCGGTTGATTAAATTAATGAATGTATTTGGCAGCTGTGGTGGGATTATAACAACCAGAATAAAACTCCTTCAGGTGTATTAATGCAAGTCAAAATGCTTTTGCCATGAAACAACATTCTCGAAGACTTTTACCTTCAGCATGAGGTGAACAGTGCATTTATCTGAGGCGATGGCCACCGCACAGCCTTGTGGGATAGTGCTTTCGCCCCCCACCACTGGGTAAATAGCCTGAGAGTAAGACAGCGTCTGGATCTGAAGACTGTATGTCTGGACCAGAGCAGCAGTATCGCCATCTATGCACTGCAGATAACCTGACAAAGAGATCAAATGGACACGAGTTACACATCTGCTAATAAAAATCTGAAATAATACAAAGACAGTGAGGTTCTCGTATGTTAATATCATATGGTCAGTAGGTTGTGTGTAAACCTCAACGTGTGTGTGATATGGGTAATATTGAGACTAGGGATGCACCAACTTTTGCCTCTTGTGATTCTGTGATGAAGCTCATGAACTACACAACTGTTCATATTACATTAAAATAAAAATATACTTTTTTTTAACCGGAATAATATTTCACAATATTCTACTGCATTTAAAAAAAAAACTACCAACCCCAAACATTTGAACAGTAATGTACATGGCAATTATTAAAATTCTATACTATTTTGTCTTAATAAACTAAAAATACAACACTACAAAAATGAAAAATCAATAAAATATCCATTATTCACTAATAAAAAAAACTGAAAATCAGATGACAACCAACAAATACTGCACAAATTTTTTATGACCATCCAGCATTGGATTTGCATCAGTCACATCAGATCAATGTTTAAAATGGTCCATATACTAATATTGACCCATGCTTCGGATCAGTGCATCTCTAGTTCAATCTAGTCAGTTTGAAATGAGTGTGCAGTGTCCTGTGTGATGTCTCACAGTCAGCGCGGGTCTTGGTCAGGTTATAATCGGCCCGGAGTGATCGGATGGTTCTGACCACAGACATGACAAACTCCATCTGACGGTCGATGTCCTCGCTGTGCCAACAGAACTACAAACAAACAAACAAAACACCATTTACACCAGAAACCACCACAGAATGCATTTCGTTCAGACAACAGCCTCTCTTTGCTCTTCTTTTCATTAAAACTTTTTTCCAGAGGTTATTTTAATCTAGTCACCATCACATTCCACTACCTTGCCTCAATGAATGATGAAAAATGATCCAGGAAAAAACTCTAAAAAGAGCTCATTATAGTGGGACATCAAAGACTATATCATGATTAATAAACTTTTTTTTCTCCATTAGGCTGGTTCTCTGTGTGATTTTGCCCCCTTCTGACCAGACAATTCTTGTTACTTTAACCAGCAAGTAGTACTTGAGATGTGTAGGTGACATGAATGAATCACTTCCCTGACTTTCTACTGACCACATGGACAGCATGATGACTGCGTCCTGACATTCTTTATTAGAATAGAATAACATTTTTACCAGCCTAGATACTAGAAAACACTGCCATTACCCTTGAACTTTGACCTCTGCTCACCTCTGATGTTTCTGGATAAGGTGAGACACAGATGCTGGAAGGGCTGTCCTGAGCATGTCTTCTTGGCAACCGCTGGAAGAGCTCCTCTGTCACAAAAGGCATGAGGGGAGACAGGAGACGGAGTCCCACCTCCAAACAGGTGTAGAGAGTCTGTCTGCAGATGTCTGCCTGCTTTTGTCCCTCTGAGTCTGTCCTGCTCAACACCGGCTTCACACTCTCCTACAACGGCAAACAAAAACCTCTCAAATGTAACAAATTCCACTCCAAAAATCTTATTTAGAAATGTGTGTGCATCAAACATACAAATGAAGAGGTAAAACGCAAATGTGTGAATTAATTACCAGATAGACATCGCAGAGCTCGTACAGCCAGAAATTATAGATGGCAGTGGTGATTGCGGGAAAATCGTAGGCCTGAAATCCACTATCACACAGCGCTACTGCTGCGCACAGACGGGACAGAATCCAGCGGTCAGACACGCTTTCACTGCCACACAGCTGAGAGACACAGAATCACATGTTCAGAAATGAACAGAGAGGGAAATCAACCCACGATACACTGTTCACAAATACTGAACATAGTTAGCATGTCCTGACACATCCTCCATCCATCTATCACTTCCTCCTGTCCATCCCTCTCACCTGAGCTTTCTCCCAAGGCACAAATCCCTCTCCCAGAGTCCTCATGGCGAACTTCACAGCATTCCACAGCTTGTTACAGAAATACCTGTATCCCAGAATCCTGTTCACATCCAGATTAATGTCTCGGCCTGGAAGAAATAAACAAAAATGCACATAATACTTTATGTAACCACATACATTAACTAATCTAAAAGGCGCTTCAATGCTATATTTGTTAAGTACACTAATAAATTCACACTGTGGTGCACTTTGTGTACTACAATAACATTGCGTAAACTACTATTTCTAATACCGTAAGATTTTTTTACCCTGACTGGTGTAAGCACACAGAGCAAATCTGAGCGCATCTGTCCCGCATTCAGGAATTCCATTGGGATAGTCAGATTTCTACAGAGCGGACACAAACAGAATAGAATAGAAAAGCATTGCAGCAGTTAAGGGTACAATAAGAGATTTTAATAAATCTTAAGGAACCAGGTTATACCTGTCCCTGTTTGGCCTTCTCAATCTCCAGAGGGTCTAGATTGCTGTCTGCTAGCTGCACATGAAGACCCTACACATACACACACACACCTCAAATTAATTTTGCGCAATAACACCTTATGTAGCCACGTGGTGTTGCTGGAAGAACTGTTGTTGTTTAGTTACCTCCAGTGAAATGCCAGTGATGACGTCCAGAGGGTCGATGACGTTACCGAGAGACTTGCTCATTTTCCTGCCATGGGCGTCCCGTACCACTGCATGCAGGTACACCTGAACAAACACGCCAGGTTTATACCACAAGTTACGAAACATAAGTTAGTCGAGCTTTGACTGCAATGACACTGCAAGTTCGGCAGTTTAACAGACACTCACTTTTAAATTTTATTGCTCCAGGAGCTCCAAAAATAAAATATAGAAGATATTTAATCTAAAACACACACATCAACACACCCACCTCTTTGAAAGGTAGTTTTCCGGTGAGTTTGAGGCCCATCATGACCATACGAGCAACCCAGAAGAACAGGATATCATGGCCCGTCTCTAACAGTGTGCCTGGGTAGAAGACTCTCAGATCCTCTGACTAACACAAATATATTGCAAAATTACATAATCAGTAAGTCTAGGTATTGAAATTATGACATAATAGGACATATTGTCAAGATTTTGACAATATGACATAACAGCACCCAGGGACCCCCGACACAAAGAAACTAGACTTTTTTCTCTTTGTAATATATTGCTTATGTAATCATAATATATCATTAGAAATGTAACTATGATATGTTATGTTGTGTATCATATATCTATCTATCTATCTATCTATCTATAAAATAAATATTACATTATATATATACACACACACACACACACAAACAAACACACATTGCAGTGCAGCAATATCATATTTTAAATAACTAATTTTATTTCATATTTAAAAATGTAAAATTAAATAAAAAGTACAAATAAAATAAGTAAATCTGGTATTAGGCACTTATAAAAGTAATACAAAATTGTGTTCAACAATAATTAAAATTAAATTAACAATAAAATAAATTAAAATAAATCTAGCATTACAACAATCAGTCCTAGACCTAGTTCCGCTCATTTAGACTGAGTTTAAACTACATAGTGCCATTGCAGTCTTACATATTGCTTAGCGACGTGTGTGTGTGTGTATGTGTGTGTGTGTGTTGTATTAATATCTGACCTCAGTGGGCCAGCCAAAGATGGAGAAGGGGAAGATCCCTGAGGAGAACCAAGTGTCCAACACATCCTCATCTGAAACACAGACAAAGATGCTTTATTGACGCCAGGGGGTAAACACTGACATAAACAGAACAGGAGGAGAAAGCGACTCCGTTGTAATGAGAGCATGTGTATGTAAGACTCGTACCTTGGCGCAGAGAGATTTTGTCTGCAGTGACATTGAAGCGTTTGGCAGCGTTTTCTCTGGCTTCCTCCTCTGATCTCCCACTGACCCAATAATGTCCATCCACATCCTAAGCACAGACAACAACATCTTACTTCCCACCATCTGTGTGTATCCAGTGCACATACTGCAAGCTGCATGTGGCTCCTCTTACCTCGCCTGGTTTGACTGACGGATCATTCACAGTCACAAAGTACGCTGGTATCCTGTGACCCCACCACAACTGCCGTGAGATGCACCAGTCCCTGAAACCCAAAAAGCGTTACCACACACAGAAAAGACTCCAGCAGAGAACAGCTGGGCTGAGATAGACGGATCACCTGATGTTGTCCATCCAGTTGAACCAGGTTTTGAGGTGGTGGTCAGGGATGATCTTGAGCTCTCCGTTTCTGACGACATCTGCGGCCTGCTTTCCCATCTCTCTGCAGTCCACGTACCACTGAGGCTTCAGAAGAGGCTCCACTATGTCCTTAGAACGGCTGAGAAACACACTCAAAACCTTAATACATGTTAACATAACAGCTGTTATGTCTATTCCAGGATTAGATGGCATTTCAACATAAATTATGAATATATTGGAATACATTTTTCATAAATTATAAATTACAACTTATTTCATTGTAATTGTAATCCAATGGGTTGAATTTTTATGTAGCTTTGTTGTCCATGTTGTCCACCTGTCCATGTTTGCCTCTGCATAATTGGGCTAGCTTCTATCAAGTGACAGATGAATTAGCACCAAAATACCATATTTTGTCTTGGATTTGCAGACAAAAAGGGAAATTTTGCTAAACTAACTAAAAATGATACAATCGTTCAAAAGTTTGGGGTCAGCAAATTTATAAAGTTACAAATATATATATATATATATACACATATACATATATATACACATATACATATGGGTAGTTGACGTATCAATGTGTCCTATGGTGTGATGGAAAAATGTAAAAAGAAATTAATTAATAAAAACTCTAACATTGAAGATAAACCTCTCTCATGCTATTTGTAACTAAGAATGAAAATACATTTTTCTTATGGTATTTGTATGTTGTTTTTTGTACATTTTTTCTATGTCACTCCAATTTTTATTTGTCAACTATATCTCACTATATTGCTGTTTGTATTCTTACTGACCCCAAAATAAAAAATTTTTAAAAACCTGTGTATAACATTTCAGTAAATATAATGTCTGAGAACAGTTTTCAAAAATACCTGACAAAGCTTTTTTAAAGTATAAACTAGTAACTAGCAAGATTACTGTTTTGCGGTGAAGTTTACTTTGTTATTGTATGGCAGCTTCAACAATGTACTTTTAAAAATTGCATAATTTCTTCCTCTTTAAAAATGTATTAATTTTTGGGGATCTTGCATTGTTTACTTCTTTGTTATTCCACAAGGAGGCACTTGCACACCTGCAGTTCCCATCTAGTGATAAATACATGTTTGGTTGTCACTTTCTAAGTCATTGCTTGTAAAACACAATTGTATCATTTTATTTTTTTAGTTTATGCTTTAAATACAATGTTGTTTATAAAGATACATAAAGATTTTCAAGTAATATGACAGTTTGTAAACATTTTCAATTATGTTTCCATTGGCAGTACTGTATCCTACATGCCTGTCCATGACCACCTAGGAATATTAAGGAGTTGAGTGGGAGTTAGTGTCTAACCTGCAGACGGGTACCACCATGGGATTGTCTTTGACCTCCTTAAACTGGCCCAAGTCCTTCAGAGCCTGGAGCACAGCTTTCCTCGCCTCAAAGCGCTTCATTCCCTAAAACACCAGAGAAATGCAGATTATTCAAAGAACAATTAATTGGTCTACCCCGGTGTGAACAGGGTCAAATATATCACAGTATGTGCGTGTCTACCAGGAATGGAGGAGGAACACTGATGAGGAGGCCATTTTCATCGAGGATGTTGATGAAGGGCAGTTTGTGTCTCTCTCCCACCTCATAATCATTATGATCATGAGCAGGAGTGATCTTCACAGCACCTGAACAACGACACCATATTGTAGACTAAACACTGCCCAGAGAAAGACAATCTTACTGAAAATAACTTTCTGTCCTCCGTTTATTACCTGTTCCAAAGTTCACATCCACAAAGTCATCAAACACAATGGGCATCTTTCTGTCACAGAATGGGTGAACAACCATCTTTCCTTTGAGATGCTGGACAGAAAAGAAGCTTTCAGTTAACTTAACTCAAACGTTTTCAGACACAAACAGAGTTTTGGGAAGAAAACTTTTGTGTCACCTGATATCTGGAGTCATTAGGGTGGACGGCAACAGCTGTGTCTCCAAGCATCGTCTCAATACGGGTGGTGGCCACTACCACCTCCTCATCTGCAGCAGAACATTTCATTTTAAACACATCTGTATATCTCCTCAGTGCATCTAACCTCATTTCTCCTGACTTAACTCTCACCTGATCCTTCGACCTTGTAAGAGAAGGACACCAGCACTCCAAACTCAACCTTCTCTTTATAACCCGGCACAGGAAGAAGAGTTCGCCCTGTCAGCTCCTTTTTATCGACCTGGAACACAAAACTCATCACATGACCTCAGTAGAAAGAGACTTGGAGACTGTTAGTGAAGATGTCATTTCAGTCATCAGCCACTTTCCCACATAAACTTCAGCTGTTGTAAAAACTGCTGGATATTGTTTTCAACTAAAGCTACCATCTAAAAACTACACTGGCAAGCTTTTACTTGTGTTGGGATGGTTTTAAACTCAATTTTAAGAAAGTTTTCCAAAACAAATCATTGTTGCGGTGTCACTTACACTGCCGTTCAATAGACTGGGGTCTAAATGAAATTAATATTTGTATTTAGCAAGGATGCTTTAAAGGGTTAGTTCACCCAAAAATGAAAATTCTGTCATTAATTACTCACTCTCATGTCGCTCCAAACCCGTAAGACCTTCGCTCATCTTCAGAACACAAATTAAGATATTTTTGATGAAATCCAAGAGCTTTCTGACCCTGACAGCAATGCAACTGAAATGTTCAAGGTCCAGAAAGGTAGTAAGGGCATTGTTAAAATAGTCCATTTGACATCAGTGGTTCAACCTTAATGTTATTAAGCTACGAGAATACCTTTTTTGTTTTGTTTTTTCAAAAAAAAAGAAAGAAAAAGAAATCAACCAGTTCCTCTCATCTGTGTCAGTCTTTGATGCGCGTTCATGAGAGCACCACGACTCGTGAGTGATGCTGCTGATGCAGGAGCCGGCATTCTTTATGCACAAAATGTATTCTCATAGCTTCATAAAATTACGGTTGAACCACTGATGTCACATGGACTATTTTAACAATGTCCTTACTACCTTTCTGGGCCATGAAAATGTCAGTTGCGTTGCTGTCAGGGTCAGAAAGCTCTCAGAATTCATCAAAAATATCTTAATTTGTGTTCCAAAGATGAACAAAGGTCCTACAGGTTTGGAACGACATGAGGGTGAGTAATTAATGACAGTATTTTCATTTTTGGGTGAACTATCCCATTAAATGGATCACAAGCGACAGTAAATTATTAATGCTACAAATGATTTCTATTTCAAATAAATGCTGTTTTTAACTTTATATTCAAAGAATCCTGAATAAATTTTTCTTTTTTTTAAATCACTGTTTCCACAAAAATACAGTAACACAGCTCCTTAAAATCCAGCTTTGCCATCAAAAGAATACATTACATTTTAATATAAAAACAGTAATAATATTAAATTGTAATAATATTTTACAATATTATTTTTAAACAGAAAGAATGTTTTGCTGTAATTTACCACATAAATGCAGTCCTGGTGAGCATAAGAGACTTGTTTCAAATAAATTTAAAAAATCTTACAAACCCCAAACTTTCTGAACATTAGTGGCAGTGGATGAGTTTTCCCACTCAATTAATCACAGATGGGAGTGACTAACATTGAGACGTCAAAGCCATAACCACAGCCACATCACCCTGCAGCCAAAGACTGGTTGCCCACTGAAGCTAAGCAGGATTGAGCCTGGTCAATACCTGGATGGGAGATCTCCTGGGAAAACTAGGTTGCTGCTGGAAGAGGTGTTAGTGAGAACAGCAGGGGGTGCTCACCCTGTGGTCTGTGTGGGTCCTAATGCCCCAGTATTTTTACGGGGACACTATACTGTCAAAAAGCAGTCTTTCGGATGCGACGTTAAACCAAGGTCCTGACTCTTTGTGGTCATTAATACTCCCATGGCACTTCTCGTAAAGAGTAGGGGTGTAACCCCGGTGTCCTGGCCAAATTGCCACCACTGGCCCTTGTCAATCATGGCCTCCTAATTATCCCCATCCACTTGATTGGTTCTATGACTCTCTGTGGGAGAGAGACCCCCCACCCACATGATTGTAAAGTGCTTTAGGTGTACAGCAATTCACAATTAAGTGCTATATAAATGCATCGTTCATTCATTCAAAGTTTGCATGCAGATATGAACGTACTTCCATGTCAGAGATGGCAGAGTTGAGGGTGCAGGACCAGTTGACGAGTCTCTTGCTCCTGTAGATCACACCCTCCTCATGCATACGTATAAAAGCCTCCTGGACCGCAAATGACAGTTTCTGCAAGCAGACCATATTACACATGATTACAGACCAGCCATCATTAAATAATGACACTTTAATGCTAAGTTGCGTAAAGCTGGTTAACAACAACCAGACTTTCCACATGTCATTTAACACATGAATTGTGTATACCAAGTGCATACCAAGGCATGTTTGGGTTGAACATTGTACTCACATCATCCATGGTAAAACAAGCTCTGTCCCAGTCCAGAGAAGAACCTAGCTTCTTCAGCTGGTGATAGATGCGATCACCCTTTCTGTTCGACACCGAAAAGAAGAGAAATTTGTTCATATAATTGGAGCTAAATTTATTATTTATAGATCTAATGGAATTATCCATCTCCATTCCAGAAATCTCCTCAACCTCTCACACTCACTCGTTCTTCCACTTCCAGATCTCCTGGATGAAGTTCTCTCTCCCGAGATCGTGTCTGGTCATCTTTCGCTCTCTCATCAGTTTCTTCTCCACCACCACCTGTGTGGCGATACCAGCGTGATCACAGCCGGGATTCCACAGTGTGGTCTCTCCTCTCATCCTGTGCCTGCATCACACCAAAGCAATCCCATTCCACACATCATTACTTTTGACTTTTGTAATTTATGATATTGGGCTTATGCTTTATTAACAATAATATGCCTGTCTATTTTTTAATAACTACATAGCAAAGTTAATATTACAGCTTATAACTAATATCTATAACAATTGCGTTAATTATTTATAACAATTATGACTGGTTACCATCTTGTCAGGCTATCCTGAATAGCATTGGTCAAGGCGTGACCAAGGTGGAGGGATCCGGTTACATTAGGTGGAGGAATACACATCATGAACACTCCATGTGGGTTTGGCTCACTCACATTCTTCCTCTGGAAGCAGAAATAGAATTAAAAAATTGACACTAGTACCATTCAAAAGTTTGGGTTCGGTAGGATTTTTAAAAAAATGTTTTTAAAATAAGAAAAATGTTTTGCTCACCAAAGGCTGTGTTTATTTTCTCAAATACAGTAATATTGTCCAATATTATTACTATTCAAAAGAACAGTTTCCTATTTGAAAATATTTAAAAATGCAATTTATTCATGTGATGGCAAAGCTGAATTTTTTTTTTTTACTTCAGTCTTCAGTGTCACATTACCCTTTAGAAATCATTCTAATACGTTGATTCTTTCTTATTATTATTAATGTTGAAAACATGTTGTGCTTCTTGTACTTTTGTGGAACAGTTGTGTTTTTGTGGAAACCATGTAAGAAAGAAAACAAAAATAACGACTTTATTCAACAATTCTTCTCCTCCTCCACCCTATAGCACCATCTTGAAGAGTATTACATATGTAAACGATGTATTCTGTTCTGTGTCAGCAGCACCATATGCAGATATGCTGTTTACGTTGTTTCCGCTTTGATCTGATTGTAAACAACGTATTCATTGCATATGTTTACGTACGTGATACTCTCCAAAATGGCGCTATAGGCTGACGAGGAGGAGACAAATTGTTGAATAAAGTCATTATTTTTGTTTTCTTTGAACAGAAAATGTATTCTCGTAGCTTTGTAAAGTTACGGTTGAACTACTGATGTCACATTGATTAATTAACGATTTCCTTGCTACGTTTCTGAACCTTGATCGTGCAAGGATCCTTGCTTTCTATGGGAGGGTCAGAGAGCTCTCGGAATGCATCAAAAATATCTTAATTTGTGTTCCGAAGAAGAACGAAGGTCTTACAGGTTTGGAACGACATGAGGGTGAGTGACTGCATTGTGAATGACAGAATTTTCATTTTTGGGTGAACTATCCCTTTAATCTTTCCTTGCTAAATAAAAATACTAATTTCTTTTATCACTCTTACTGACCCCAAACTTTTGTATTATAGTGTACCTACAGTGTCTCAGGATGAACCAAAATACTTTTGATTATTTTTATGTCATACCCCATATTCAGGCTTGAAGAAACCCTGTTTTTCCCACCAGGAGTACCAGGCCGCTTCCACATACTGAGGACTGTAAGAATCAGGCAGAGGACTCAAGACATCTGAAACACATGAAGCAAGACACATAAGACGTTACATGACACATTTGAAAAATACAATTACTGCTAATGGAAGCAAAAACACACCTTTTTTCTCTCCAGGCGGTGTGGGGATGTTGTAGGTGATCACACCCAGTTCCTTCTTCTCAGGTTTGGCCTTTTTCTGTTGGAGGGAACAGAATAAGTTCAACTGTCTGTCTATCTCAGTGTTATTAAGAGAATAAGATGCTGAGATCATCACTCTACCTCAGTCTGAGGCTGCATCTTCTTCTTCTCTTCCATCTCTTTCTTCTGTTGAAACTTTTCCATCTTTTCTCGCTTCTTGGCCTCTTTCTTCAGCTGAGCCTCTGTTTTAGGAGGACCTGAGAAAAACAAGAAAACCGATATACAAACAAATCATTCAGACAACTCCTAAAAGCCATTCAGACTGTGATAAGATCAAATCTATCTGAAGTTACAAGAATATATCAGCTGATGTTTTAATCTACTAGTTTATAATGATCTTAAAATACATACAAAACACTATTCCTATTCTTCAAATCACACACATCCTTACCGTTAGCAGGTGTGCCGTCTGGTGTAGCCGCTTCAGAAGCAGCAGTTGCTGTGGCATTGACAGCAGCGCTAGGTTTGGGTGTCACAGGCACCATTTTCTCACACAGTGAGATTTTACCCAGCACCTTCAGGAACTGTGGCTGGTTCACACAGGTATCATACCATCTTGTCACATTCACCAATGACTTCCTGTCTGCAGGCTCCAATGCCTTCAAAAGAAACAAACATACTAATAATCAGGAATCAATCATTTTTGACAACAATAACAGCAAATTAAATATAAATGTAATACCTGTATAATAATAGAACTAAAACTATACTAAAAATAATTTTCATGAATTGAAATAAAGCTAAAATACACTAAATATTACACACACACAAAAAAAAAATGTTGGTCTTGGCATCTTACTGAAATCAGTTTAAACTTAAGCAGTAAAATTGCAAAAATTAAAAAAAATATATAAAAAATAAAGCCATAAAGAAATATATATATATATACACAAATCTATATACAGAAGTCTACATAACAAATTAAGTAAAACAGATTTTTAAAAACCTTTTCAAAATATTAATAAACTATGAAGGTATTTAAAATAATACTAAAATAAAACTAATCGGGGGTGCGTTTCCTGCCTGACTTTCTTCCATTAAGCAAAAAAATGAAAAATTTATTTTTGCCCATACAATGAAAGTCAATGGCATGCAACATTGTTTCTGGATTCCACTGACTTTCTTTGTATGGCCAAAATATTTTAAATATTCCTCAAAATGTCTTCTTCTACAGAAGAAAGAAATACAATACAGGTTTGCAGTGGCATGAAATATGATGGTGAGTAAATGATGACAGATCTGAAATATTTTTAATAATACAACCTGTTATAATAAAAGAGTTAAAGTGGACAAGCATACAGATGTGTACTCACATATTTAAATGGCAGGAGTGCTGCCACAGCAACAGCTATATCCGCCAAAGTCACACCCTCTCCTACGAGGAACGTCCGTGGCGCTAGAGTCTCATCTAGAGCTTTGAGAACACGCAGCAGCTCTGCTTTGGAACTCTGCTGGAGCTAAAATGAAAGATCAATTGATATTACATCAAAAGTAATGATAAAAAATAGTGCAAATTCTTTTTTTTTATTTAACGAAATATAAAGGTCTAAAAATGAGGTGCTGTGTCCTTGGAATGTGTTTTTTGCTGGCTATCAATCAACACATGGCGCACACACTGATAATTAGAGCATCAGGTGATAATGCATAAATAGACCTGTACAGACAAATACATACCTTCTTATCAACCCCCATGATCCTCAGCAGAGGGAATGTCACAGCACAGGCCACCGGCATCAGCTCGTTCTCAGCAAAGCTCAGCCATTGCCAAACCTGACTCTCCTGCTTTTTATTGCTGCCTGTCCGGTTGCCCGCTGTTGCCAGGTACCAGCTCACAGCATTAGCACCGGAGAGCACGGTGCCCCCCGAACCCACTAAGACCAGTGCAGGACGAGATCTGGCCACCTCAGCCGGAGGGTCCTCATGGACGATTCGTGGAGGAGATGAACAGAATTCAGCAGCGATCAAGGGCAACAAACTCCTGAAGTCATCAGGGTGGGAAGAGATGTATAGAGTGTCCATCTGACAGAGAGATATGAGGGCCATGTCAATTAATAATTACTTTTTTTTTTTTGGAAAATAAGTGAATGTTTTGTAAAATTCGCTTAAATTTAAAATTGTATTCAATTTCTACAGTTTTGCGTACTGTTATATCAATAATATTCCAACACAAAGCTTTAATACGGAAATGAAAGCAAAAGTATTA
This sequence comes from Onychostoma macrolepis, assembly GCF_012432095.1. Taxonomy (NCBI): domain Eukaryota; kingdom Metazoa; phylum Chordata; class Actinopteri; order Cypriniformes; family Cyprinidae; genus Onychostoma; species Onychostoma macrolepis. The sequence goes on along the minus strand of NC_081170.1, from coordinate 19,285,671 downwards.
GAATGTCAATATTCTTTGTCAACTAACAAAACCCTTAGGATATTACTTCACTTTTTACTTTTATATACACATTTCATTTTGTGATCTAAGCCTCATCACTTTTACTTTAACTGTGCAAATAACAAATAAACTGTAACTCTCAGATCATATATAGAAAATGAGCTCACTGAATTAAGATTCCCTTAAGTAATTGTATTCATTTTAAGATCGCAATAAACCCTTTTACTCAGTAATATTTGTATGTTTATATTACAGTGTAATGCTGCCATAATAACATGAGTATTTTGCCGTAAATATAGACCGGCTAATTGGCTAAACGCATGATGTGTTTATTTCAGCATAGCTATGACTGCAAAAGTCAAGAAATTACAAATGAGATACACACACTTATGGTTATATCGATCAGCATAAATTCGGCAGTATCTGTTAAAGTCTTGTTGAATATCATTAGCAACTCACCTGTAGGCAGCAGTGGGGAAACGTCAGCCTAAATCCAGCATGCAGAGGACCCAATGCTTCTTAAGCGCTGCCGTAAAGTGATGTAAACGGTCGTAAAGCGCATCCGTCTGACGCAATAAATGTGTAACAGATAACTGTGTCCGATAGAGGCGCTATGAGCTACAATTACACTCAACGTTATGATGTAAACCACTGGAAATGAGAACTGATGGGCAATGTACAAATTAAACAATGGAAAGATTGATTAAAAAACAGTAGCCTACGCTGTTGCCAGTAAAGAACATTATTTGTAATTTTGAATGTATTGACAAAAGTATTGACAAACTTTTAAATTTTATGATTTTCAAGAGCAAATATTCACACATTTCATCTCATTAGCCTTTTTGTGACGATCTTGTCTTTTTAAATCAGGGGTTTTCAAACTAGGGACTGCAAAGGAGTGAAAAAAGAAGTAAAAACAGATAAATAAAAATAGGATTAAATAATATTAAAATAGGATTAATAAATAAATAAACGAGTAAATAATCAAATAAATAAAAATTCATTAAGTACGCCTAAGCAAATGAATACATCTAACAATACAGAAGGCTACTTTAATGAGTAGAGAAAAAAATGTATGTAATGAAACTATTATTTATAGGCTATTAAACATTTTCCAAGTAATATTTTAGGCATTTATAATATTAATTTCACAGCACTGGGTCTTTATAAAATAATTTTTATAGGTACCTTTTACATTTTAGGATGGGAGTCTCTTACACAAGGATGATCATATTTGGACATCTATGAAAACTCATCACAAGAAAAATATGGCTATAGTTAAATATTATGAACCTGTATATGTACTTCTTTTTTTTTTTTTAAATCACTTAAGGGTTTTGCTTCACTATCATATTTTACTCATGTAAATTACTGGTTATAATAAAAAGTGCTTTTCTAATAAGTGATGTATATTAAAATATTTTTATATTTTCCTCAACATTCTTTGCTGTTTATAGTCTTATTCAGTAGATTTATATTGATTACCTTGAAGAAGGTCTTGTGCTATAGATTAGACGATAAATGACAGAAAGCATGACTCACAGAGAAGAGGTTTTATTGCAGCATATAAACTATGACACAGCAAGGTCTTTATATGTCAGATGAAATTACCAACATTTCACAACAATTACATAATCCTTCTGACACTTGATAAACATTTCTCAGCACCTTGAAAGCGTTACAAATCACCCTGCACCTTCCTTTTTTCAAAACATTAGGAGGTTTATGTAGGTATTTTAAGGCAGAACGTAAAGAACGGAGGTTTCATGATTCATAACCACATGCCATATGGTTAATATTCAGTGTGCAGCCTGACACTTATAGAGCGCAACTGTCAGGATCCGGAAGTAAAAATCCCATTCAGTTTCTCCATAGGGGAATTGATTTTTAACAGTAACTTATAAATCATTAAAGACAGACCTACTGTGAGCTACAAGATTGGTAATCGATGGTATATGCTTTTGCTGAAGCCATCAGTCCGCATTATTTCTACTTAATTTTTAAAAGCTCAATTCCAAACTACATTACGATTCTGCAGAAAAATCTCCATTAGTTGGAGAATTGAATATATTTGGAAATATATCACATAAAATATATGTTTAGTGAACCTTTTCAAATACTATGTTTCTTTAAATCAAAGTTCGTAATGTTATGATTCACCTACAGTAGTAGATAGTTAGCTTGATTCATGGCTTATTACTCCTTAAAGACTTCTCTATGGGAAAAATAACTAGGAAAAATATTTCCGGAATCAAGGCCGCTAAAAAAGTGGACAGGCACTAATTCACTATTTGTGGTGTAATATGCAAATAAGGTCTCAAACACAGGCATTTACACACGTGTAAGTCTATTCACCGACCACTTCAGATTTCAGCAAGTCAGGCGTTTGCAATTCAGATGATTCCCCTGAGCTCCCTCCAAAAGCTTCCTGGACATTCAACAGTGTATTGTCCACTACTCTGCATATGATGGATGCTACAGTGTTAAGCATGTGGCCCACCCCCTTTCCACTTCTCCAGGTAAGTTTTCCAACCCCACTTCCCACTGTTGACACCTGGTGGCCCATTTCTGAGGATACGACACATAGGTAATCTACCATCTGATCCAAGACTGACCCGAGAATCATCCTGATGATCCTAAAACCATTCCCCACTGTTCCTGTCATGATTCCCAAGGAATCCGACGCCAGAGTGCCTGTCCCTATGAATCCTTCCTGGAAAGCCACAAACAGGCTTTCGGCTAACGGACTGAGGCAGGCGTAAGTCGTGCACACGCTTGTTTCTCCTGTCTGGTACAAGGTGTTCAAGATGCATGAAATGCCAGAATACACTCCTGAGACCAAGTTGTTGACCAAAGTGCAGCTGTCACCAGGCACCGAGGCCAGAACAGCCAGATCTTCCTGAAGAATGTAGGTTAGCTGGAAGGGAAGGTTAGTGACTCTGTTTACGATCGGAGAGAAAGGGGCATAAAGGAGATAGATGGTGGAAGACAAAACTTTGAGGAGGACAGACTCTGAGCTCTCTGTCTCATTGGTGCTCTCTTGAATCTCCATGTCTGAGCTCAAAGATGTGTAGCTTCGGGCTTCACCATTAACGTGCTCCGAAGTCACTTTCTCTGTTCCTGATTCTGATGTTTCTGCTTCCTGAGAGTTGTGTTCGCCAATGTGCTCTTCTTCACTTTGCACATCAGAGTTGGGTGTTTCGATGCCATTCGGTCGCTTTTTCAAGAGTGATGCAAGTTCCTCTTCGCTCTGATGTCCTACTTCACCACAACCTCCTGAAAACAGGCCTGTGACTCCTATTAGCTCCTCCAAAGCCTTAATGCTGAGAACCTTCACGTCCCCCTCCTTCACTAGCCCAACACTGAAACTACCATCTCCATCTGATGCAGCACAACACACTGCTGACCACAACAGTTTCCCCCTGCACTCATTTAAACCACCTAAACCAATCTGCACGTAAATGTCTCCGCTTGTCTTTGAACACCTTGGTATGATGGAGCTCCGTACAAACTCTGCTGTCAAAGCATCCCATTTAAAGAGAGGGTAGTTGTGATGGGGTGATGGGGTCTCATTGGTGGTTCCTCTGTACAGAGCTGGGATGGCCACAGGGGAATCGTCATTGATCTCTTCGTTGGCATCCTGCTGATGGGTTAAAAAAAAGATAGGTACACTTAATTATTTGTTTTTTAATTGCAAATGTATACATTAAAATGCATTTCTCCACGAAAAAAATATTGTATTTTTTGTTCCGCAGATAAAAAGATGTACAGTTTTGGAATAACATGAGGGTGTGCAAATAATGACAGAATGTTCTCTTTACACAAAGAATTTGAAATTGCCCGTTTTGTGGCTGACAGAGAGGAATGAGATGTTTGTTTTGAGGTGTGACTGAAAGAAACAACCTGTTCTGAGTCAGTTTCATGAACAGCCTTGTTAATTAAATGCAGTCATATAGTTGTAATGAGTTAGTTTGCATTCTAGATAACATCAATCTATCAGTCTATTTGTTGCACTTGTCTGTAAGACTGACCATAATAAAGAAATTAAAAATCTTAAAAATGTACTCAATATATTGATGCTAGATTCTGGGGAGCTGCACCACATGGCATTTTACAATTAACCTTGTCTTGTCATAAAAAGGTCCAATTATCTGATATTTTAGGAGACTTTTTGGCTTTGACACACTCTCTGTGATGTTATTTCCTGTTTGTTTTCAGCATGTTGGTTGCACATGACTGATTTTGCAGACATGTTTTCCAATTTGTATTAAGAAATGAAGCAATTTTGTTAAAATCTTAAAAAATTGTTTTATTCTATGTAAATATGTATATATTTAGATATAAAAAATACACACTGGAATACAACACTTGCAAGAGCAGCATGTTTTAAATCTGTATATTAAAAAAGTAAACCAAACAAATTAATAATAATGATTATGTTCTTTAAAAACACTAAATTAGTGCCAGTGTGCAAACTGCATTTTTATTTTTTGAATAAATTAATAGAAATGACAAAAATACGAATCATGTTGTTTATCCTACAAAAAATGATCCATGAAATGGTACGATTTTTCTCTTCCGCTTGACTTGACAGCCTTGTACATTTGCATGTCAGCAGAAACTGTAATGAATGTCGTTTAGCAAGACCACCTCTGTGGTCAAAATTTCAGACATCTATAACCTGTACTTAAACTCATTTAGTACTATAGCTCTACCCGTTAGATAATAACAACCAACACTTTATCACAACAATGCATTTTTTAGCAAATCTATATATGCTCAAATCTTCCTCTGAAGTCAACACAAGCTCCAAGACAGTGACTAAGAGAGAGAAAAACAGTGTCTCACCGTGCTCTGCTCTCCTCTGCCCCATCCATTATTCAAGCCGAGGTGAAGGGCTGTATAGATGGTGGTTTGGCAGTTGGCATTATAGAGCGATGCAAAAGGCCGTCCGGTCAGATGTCTGTAACACCTCTGCTCCAAACCCAGTTCAGACAGTGAGTGTGGAGGTGTGCTTCTGAAAAAACACTCTTGACACTGGAGGAACCCTGGATCAAGATCCGTGTGTGTACTTGCCCGGACTACACCACCGTTAAACAGCACTGCAGAGATGAACACAGCGAGTCTGGGCAGAGCAAACAGCATGGCCGAACCCCTCAGTACAACGAAGCAGAGTCTGCAGCTAACAGTGCTGAACTAGCAGCTACACAAAACAAGCTCCTGCTACACTCTCTCTCTCTCTCTCTTCAGCTATGCAGAATGAGCCTGGGCACAATCTCACCTTCTTCATCCCTCCCCCTTTCACTCTCTCGCTCTCATCCATCCCTCCCTTTCTAAATCACACTTTCTGACTACACCTAGTCTTTAGTATTGCTATAATGCACACAAACCAGTACACACACCTCTCACACGCCTTAACGATTACCTGTGTGCCAGCATTCCCCAGCATCAACACTACAGCATGCCATTTTTGCAGCTAAAGTCATTTTTATGGCCAAAAGAACATTTTGGCATCATCTACATGAAAAATGTCCAGTCATAAACTTGGAATTCCACAAATCAGAGGTGGTGCATGAAAACAGGTGCTGGTGTATTGACTCAAACTCTACTCAACAAAGTACAGACAGAAACACAAGGGAACATTTTAAATATTTAATTAAAAAAAATAACAGAGGACATTAAAAATACATTAAATGAGAATGATTTTGAAAAATGTTTTGCTTGCAGTTTCTTTTGGCATCTGTGTGAAGAAAGAAATTTGAATTGCATTAATTTTATATATTTTATTAGAGACATAAATAATCATGGTGATAAACTGTTAGAGGTACTGTCGTGTCTAGTTCATGTTCAGCTGGTGTGTGTGTGTTGTGTGTTGTGTGTGTGTGTGTGTGTGTTTTATAATCCCACAGCAACTTGCCTGGACTAGTGTTGATGTGCTCCTGGGTAAAATGGGTGTGGCTCTCTCAATCTCAGGGTGTTTTTCTCTCTTTGTTCTGCTCACTGACTCTTTTCCCCCCTTCTTATTGTCTAAATGCTGTCGCGCAACTATACATTTATGGCACACTTACAGGTAATACATCGCAGCTCAGCAGTCTTTAAAGAATAAGCCTATCCAGTATCTACAATGAGTCAGGAGTTTTTTGTAACCCAATCTGTTATACAACTAAACGCCAACATAACACAGATCTAATTTTCTTAATGACGAATCACAAAATCCTTTTTACTTGGTCAATCTCCAATTTCCCACACAGGATAAATGGAGTACCTACCTATCTGAAAGAGTCTGAATAATCTAATAATATGTTTATGTAAGGTGTGCACAACAGGTTCACAAAACAGGGCTCAACAATAACAAATATTTTTGGTTGTCAGGCCAACACTTTCACCAGCCCCACCAAGAAAAAAATGACCAATTATTATACTTAGCAATGTATTTTTATATTTGCTAGAAAGAAAATTGTATTTTTATTAAATGGTAAGTTTTCTTTTACATTTTTTTCAGCTATTATTTTCTTTTCAAAAGGAAACTAATATTATAACTCCATAAATGCATACTCACTTTTGCTAGAAAGGAATAAAGCAAAACATCTGTAGTTTTCAAGTCATTCTTACCAAAACGGAAAAAAAAAAGAAGTCATTTTTGCCATTTAACAAAGCCACATATACACTACATTTACATTTATGCATTTAGCAGACGCTTTTATCCAAAGCGACTTACAGTGCATTCAGTTATACATTTTGTTTTATCAGTATGTGTGTTCCCTGGGAATTGAACCCACAACCTTTTGCGCTGCTAACGCAATGCTCTACCACTGAGCCTCAGGAACACTACTGTTCAAAAGTTTAGGGTAAGACAGTTTTATTTAAAAAAAATAATAATAATAAAAAAATAATAATACTTTTATTGAGGAAGTATGTATTTTACATAGTTACAAAATATTTCTATTTCAAATAAATTTTCTTTTGAACTTGTCTATTAAAATCCTGAAAAAAAATAACCATAGTTTCCACAAAAATATCAACCAGCACAATTGTTTTCAACACTGGCAATAATAAATAAATGTTTCTTGAGCACCAAAAGATTTTTGAAGGATCATGTGACACTTAAGACTGGAGTAATGGCTGCTGAAAATTCAGCTTTGCATCACAGAAATCAATTACATTTAATATTATACTAAAATAAAAAAGTTATTTTAATATTTAACAGAATTTCTGTTGATAAAATAAATGCACGTTTGGTGAGCGCAAGATAATTTTTTCAAAAACTTTTGAATAATAGTGTATGTTAGCCAGCTAGATAACAATATCTTGCCAATCTTATTGTTGAGCCCTGGAAAAGCATCTTGTGTGTATTTTGAATGAAATAAAAAGCTCACAGAGGCCTGTATTTGTCTATTACCTTCACTCATTGGGTATGTCAATAACCAGCTCTGCCTCATCACCCTCTCCTCTCTCCTCCTCTCCACGGTCACTCTCTCCTTCACTCTCTCCCTCCTCCTCAGCTGCATCCTCACTCAGCATCTGCTGTGGTACCCAGCTGAACGGCCCACTCGCACCCCCAGCTGCACCACTGCCTGCAGGGTAACTGGATGTGAGTGGGCCAACCACCTGAATAAGAGGGACAAGCAGAGAAATGTTTGTTTTGACCGCATTTCAGAAACACAAATAACTAAAATGTATGAAGAGAAGTTACTGTAACTGTAAAATTATTACAAGACATGACAAACAGTGTAGTAATAAAGGCCACATGAATCTAGGCCATTGTGTTTCCAGGGTCAGCCTCTCTGTCCCTCTCTCACCTTCCCTGAACCGTCTTTCCTGTGTTTGGCCAGTTTTGTTTTTCTCTCTTTCTTCACTCGCTCAGCAGAGGGAGCCAAATACTCAGGAGGGAAGGGTAACTGCTCACCCAGAATCACACACACACACACAACACAAGGCCACCAAAGAGTAACAGTTATTCCCACAAACACACACACACACACCCAGAATGATGTGTGTGAAGTCCATATAAACCAGGTGAGGTGATACAAAGACAAAAAGAGAGAAAATGAATAAAATGACAAATTAACAGGTGACAAAAACAATATGAGTAACTGAAAAATATGAGTGCAGTATGAGACTATGAAGCGCACATGGAGGTGTGATGTACTCACAGTGTTGAGATACTGTGCCGGAGCAGATGACTGGAGAGGAACTGCACCAGAGCGGGACAGGAGTGAGAGATGAGGAGATGAGGACGACGGGACGGGAGGAACTCCAGGACTCCTCCTTCTAAAAAACAAATAAATAGATTTATTGAAGACACAGAGCCATAAAATTTAAAATACAAGGCACATGTTTTCTTGGAAAAAAGCAAAACAGAAAAGTTGCCACACCTGTCTCAAATGTAATTGAATTTAGCCACAAGCAACATTTCAAACTAATTTGTTATTTTAGTTGAGTACGTATCTTTTTTTATTAAATGAATTAACATTTTGCATTCAAAATTTATTCAAAGCTATTCAGAATTGCATTATCTGTCACTGCCTATGAGTTACTATGTTCTATGAAATCTTGTGGATATACAAGTTTTTGCTTTCACAAATCTTTTCCAACCAGATGGTTATTTCTTTTAAGGAGCATATAACTGGAAAATTGTACATTTTTAAGCTCAATGGGTGATTGAGAGGTAAATAGGCAGAGTACTACAGATTAGCATTTGCACTACAAAAACAATGCAATCTTATGTAATTCTGACTATGGCAAAATTCAAAAGACACACATGCATTAGAATGTTTATTCAACAACCCATTAAAAGTCTCTGCACTAGGTCGGTAAGATTTATTTTTAATGTTTTTTTAAAATAAAGACATCTCTTATGCTCACCCAGGCTGCATTTATTTGATTAAAAACAACGTAATTACAGAAGTATTGTAAAATATTATTACAATTTCAAATAAATGTTTTCCATTTAAATGTATTTTAAAATGCAGTGTATTCCTGTGATGGCAAAGCTGAATTTTCAGCATCATTACTCCAGTCTTCAGTGTCACATGATCCAGAAATCATTCTAATATGCTGATTTTGTGCTCAAGAAAATCTGTCAAATCCACAAAAAAAATCCACTTGTTGCAAACTCACTTCTTCCCTGCTTCCCTGTCTCTCTCTCTGGCTCCTTCTCCATCACTGTCTGAGGAAACTGTTGCATCAGAGTCTGAAAACAAAAACACTCTTAGCACACAAAATCCCTTGAATATTCCTTGAGGTTTGCAGACGATTATTTTCTTTAGAGACCTACCGGAAGACTCTTCATCCACCCTTTCATACTGCAACAGTCTGTCCAACAGAAAACTGACACAAACAAAAGTGTTTAATTACGTGCATGAGGGTCAAACAGGAGGAAAGCATTTGATAACTTTGATAACAAGACTACAGGTTTTACCTTTTGTCTCTAGAAACTTTTAACAGTTTCCTCTGAGCTCTTCTCAGCTCCTCCTGAAAACACTCTTGCTCCTGAACAGAAAATGAAGCCAGAGGGTTAACAACAGTCTGAAATGATAAATTTAAAAAAAAATTACATTGAAAAACAGATACTCACATATACCAGAAACTTTAATTTGCGTTTTAGATTTTTGTATTTTCTCTTGTAATCCACCTCTACTTCAGCTTGCCCGTTCATTTCTATTACTTAAACGAATATTTACGGTCGCTTTAAAACGGTTTTGCTAGTTTATATGGGTTCGAGATCGAAACTCTACTGTTGTCCTCCAAATGTTAATGTCTATGTTTGTCCAGAAAGATCTAAGACACTCAAACAGATTTAAGAAAGTACTGCTGCTCTGCTAGCCATGCTAAAGTTACATATTCAGCAAGCTAAAGAATTAACAAATTATGTATTTGTCGAGTATAGCAAACAAGTCAGAATCCACAAATTAGAGAATGACAATGTAATAATCTATATTATGTCAAACAAAACTACAGGACATTTAACGATGACAATAAACACATAATCTCACGCATGTCATGTACAGCGCCGAACCGCGATGTGCTCTTTGTTTACTTCCGCTTTCTACGTAATACGCACAGGAAATGGATTCTGGAGTCATTAGTCAATCTTCAACTAGAAACGAATCCTTGAGTTAGAAAAGTATCCTTTAGCTATTAAGTTTTTTTCTCGATCATCCATTGTTAGAGCACATCCCAACAGTATAAAAATAACAACAAAATATAAAATTAAGTTCAATTTACATTAACAATAAATGCATTAAAATGAATTAATATACACGTAATGAATTCAATTCAAATTCAAATTAAACTAAAAGGTAATTATTTCGCTGCTAAATCAGGGGTCGGTGTCCACTAGGGGGCCTCAATGACCTTCACATCACATTTCTTTTTTATTTGTACCACCAATACTGTTGGTTAATTTATTACTTGTTTTATTACTTGTTTTGTCATCATTGCAGTAGAATTACCAGGGGAAATAAATTGGGTCCCTAGGTCTCAAAGAATAAAAAGAGAGATACAGAGACACTACCCAATATCATTAAGTTCTAAAATAGCTTGTGTGATTCTGAAGTGTCTTACACGCGTGTTGTATGTGACTGTGCTTTAAAAATGATTGCACTCTCCCTTTTACTGAGTCTGCATCTCGGCAGTCAGACACTCAGGACAGGTCCATGAATAATACATTGCCTTGGCTGAGCAGTTTTCACAGAGAGAGAGAAAGAGAGAGGTGACGTATTCCACAAAGGATTTTTTCTTGTCATACAACTCTGCCCTCGACTATTCCACAGAAATATTCGAAAAATCTTCGCCTGACAGACTGCTCTTTATGAAACATAATCTTCCTCTGTTTGCACATACAACACAGGCACATAGTCTCTCTTTCTCTGCTGTTATATTTCATTTGTGCGTATACACACACACAAACAGACAAAATCCTTGTGTCAGACCCCTTACAGAGTGAAATATAAGCCCCTCACCAGCCCTGCTATCTGTCTTGCTGCCTGTAATAGTCTGCTTCTGTTCTCTGACGTTAGCTCTTGTTGCAGACAGAAATAGAATATCTCTTCCCTCACTTCCATAAATCGCTCGTGTGGTGCAGTGAGACAGCTGTGGACCCCACAATACCTCCCTTTGCTTTTCTTCTTCTGTATTGACATGCTATTATGTAAAGTCAAAGCCATTACAGACATTATATTGCTTTTTATTTTTTAAATGTAACTGGTTTAGATCAGTCGAATGTGTTGGTCACCTCCAGCCTCAGAACCAATCAGTCTGTCGCCCTCCTTTGATATATTGCCCTTATATTGCCTTTGTCCTTCCTCCTCTCTCTCTCTCTCTCTCTCTCTGTCTGTCTGTAAGAGTGTTTATACACACCTATCAGTCAGCTTGATTTAACCCTTCTCTCTCTCACATGTGAGATACTAGAGTTCTGTCTGCTTTGTTCTGACAAGGAAAACTGGAATGCACACAAATCACATGAAGGACACAAACAACAACTTTAACAACTCTCTCCTCGGTGCACAAAAGGTAAGAATAAAATGTCACCTTCATATGTCATGGCAAGGTGAAATACTCAGAGTGAACTGTTTTTATTTCTAGACGGTTCCAAGTGGGACGAGAGTTTGTGGTGTTTGCTCTTTCTAAAGTATAAAAAGAAAATATTTTGTTTAGGACTATGCAAACTGTTCATAATATAATTAGTGTACTTACTAAGTGAGATTGTTACACTAACTGACTTTGTGCCTGTTTGTGTTTCAGGAGAAGCTTATTCAGGCAATTAAAAAGATCAAACATGAAATTGATGAATGTTATGAAGCGGAGAACGAGGCCTTTGTGGACGCACTGGAGGTCGAGGTAATGCCTGATTTACCTTGGTAATATTTATATGTGACTAAAAGAGTATAATGGACTTTTCTTCATAACATAACTTACTGGCTGACATGGAAAGATAACTCACAAAACAAAAATATGATAGGGGTGATAAGGTATGTGATCACCCCTTCCAAAAATAGTCATGGCCAAAAATATCGGCACTCTTGCTAAATATAATCAAAGGAGGCTGTGAAAATTAATCTGCATTGTTAATCCTTTTGATTTTAAAAATTCTTTCATTGGATAAGAATTTAAAATGGGGGGAAATATCATTATGAAATAAATTTTCTCTAATACACATTGGCCACAATTAACGGCACCCTTATATTCAATACTTTTTGAAACCTCCATTTGCCAGTTTAACAGCTCTAAATGTTCTCCTATAATGCCTGATGAGGTTAGAGAACACCTGACAAGAGATCAGAGACCATTCCTTCATCCAGAATCACTCCAGACCCTTTAGATTCCCAGCTCCATGTTGGTGCTTCTTCCCTTCAGTTCACCACTCATTTTCTATAGGGTTCAGGTCAGAGGACTGGAATGGCCAGCAGAAGCTTGGTTTTGTGCTCTAGCAATTATCGTCAATTTGATTTCACAGATACCATTTAAACTAAACTGAGCTAAACAATGACATCTCTGAATTCAATAATGAAATGCCATTAACTGAAAATTGAGTGTTTAATCTTATCATTATACATTACTGACATTATACATTGCTTTGACACAATCTGTATTGTTAAAAGCGCTATATAAATAAAGGTCACCTGACTTGACTCAGTGACCCATTTTTGAGGTTTGTGTTTGGATTATTGTACGGTTGGAAGATCCAAACACGGCCCATTATAAGATTTCTAACAGAGTCAGTCACTTATTGATTTTTTTATCTGTTGGTATTTGATAGAATCCATGATGCCATGCGTCTAAACAAGATGTCCAGGACCTCCAGCAGAAATATAGGCCCACAACATCAAACATACAGCAGTATATTTCATTGCACACAAAGGGTGCTTTTTTTATCCCTGTGTTCACCAAACCCATCCTGTGTCACGATCCTCTCTGGATCCAGGGAAACGAGGGATAGAACCAAAACTTAGATTTTATTTAAACTCAGGAACACAGGAGACATGGAACATCCAAAAAGACAATTAACAGCTGACAAGACGACAGGGAAACACAGGGCTTATAAACGGAACAAAATCAAACGAGGAGAACTGTAACAGGTGGGGAACAAATCAAACACCGCTGGAGACTAAAGAACTCATAATGACAGGAACAGGAACAAACCAAACATGGGCACGAGAAGAGGGGAAACACAAGACACGGGAAGACAGGACTGACATCCTGTGTTTGCTGCTAAAAAGCCCATTTTTAGTTTCATGATCTGACCATAGAAGCCAGTCCTGTTTGAAGTTCCAGTCGTGTCTGATAACTGAATATGCTGGAGTTTGTTTTTGGATGAGCTAGGAGAATTTTTCTTGAAACCCTCCCAAACAACATGTGGTGATGTAGGTGCTGTTTGACAGTTTTCTGACGCCGAGACTCAACTATTTTCTGCAATTCTCCAGCTGTGGTCCTTGGAGTGTCTGTAGCCACTCTAAACTCTCCTTCTCACTGTGCATTGGGACGATATAGACACACGTCCTCTTCCAGGCAGTTTCGTAACATTTTATGTTGATTGGAAATTCTTAATTATTGCCCTGATGGTGGAAATGGGAATTTTCACTGCTCTAGGTCTTTTCTTAAAGCCACTTCACTAATTTGTGAAGCTCAATTATCTGCACATCAGAAATATATTCTTTGGTTTTTCTCATTGTGATGGATGATTAAGGGAATTTGGGCTTTGTTTTCCCTCCTGTTTATATTTCTGTGAAACAGGAAGCCATGGCTGGATAGTTTCATGTTCATAATAACCCTGGAGTGCTCAAAATTGTGAATATGAATGGGAATATACTTCTAGGGGTACCAATAATTGTGTCCAACATGTATTTGAGAAAAACATTTATTTCATAATGATATTTCCCCCCATTTTACATTCTCATTATCCAATGAAAGGTTAGATTTTTGTGATTTTTTTTTTTTAAATAAAAGGTCAAAAGGATTAACAATGCAGATCAATTTTGACAGCCTTCTTTGATCATATTTACCAAGGGTGCCGGTATTTTTGGCCATGACTGTATATAGGTTTTTTTTTCTTTTTTGGTAAATTCTAAACTTTTTTCTTCAGACCCCCAGCACCATTTTACAGCTTTTTATATGGCCTGTTCAGAAACAGTTGACATTAATATTTAAACAACTCTTGGTGTATATCATCCTCTAATTTGGCATTTGGCATGGGTTCTACAAAACATACAGATCTACAGTATTTAAAACTCCTAATGAACAATTTCTGGTATTAAATTTGAGTAATAACTTCATTAGTAAGCTAATCTCAGCCTACTCATTTTTCCAGAGTTATTAGTCTTTTATGTTATTAGTCTCTCATCCTTCGTGTTTCCCATTAAGTCATTAATGTCTCCTTTTTCCGTTCTTTCACAGAACAGATTTGAAGTGATAGAGCGTGAAATCCGAGCAGAGTTCCAAAACCTCCATCGTTTCCTGGATGAGGAGGAAGAGACGGATCTGGAACGGCTGAGGAAGGAAAGGGACAGACGAGTGAAGGTCTTAAAAGAGAGAGAGAAAAAGATTGGCATGCAGAGTAGAGATCTAGAGAAAGCCATAGAGACACTGAACTGCAAACTGCGGGAAGATGACAGCCCCAAACTTTTGAAGGTGGATTTCCATTTTAAATTGTATAAACTAACAGACTAAGCAGTAAAATCTTAAGTAGTGTTGTGACCAGCACTGGGAGATAAATAATACCTTATCCTCTATGGATTGTCTAATTAAAAGGTTTTATTTTATTTTATTATTGTGCATTTAATTGTTATGAAATCATCTACTCTGACCACATCAAATATGTACTGTAAAATACTAACAGGGTTAGTTGCATAAGTCGTGCAGTAGACACCCACAGAACATGCTAGATGTCATTTGACACTGTTCAGATCAAGTGCGAAAAAATCACATGATTGAAAGAGTGAGGAATCTGAAGAGCTGACTGCTGCAATCAGGCAGTGAAACGTGTTTGAATCTGAACATTCTTGCTCTAAACACTCTATTTTAATTTTAATATTTTATTTTAATCTATTTAGGAAATCAAAGAGCTTCTGAAAAGGCAAGTGTCTTTTTGATTTATTCTTTCTCACTTGGTCTCTAATTCTCATATAATCTTAATCATTGTTGTTACTTTTCTCATTCTGTTCACCATCTACCTCTGTTCTCGCTCTGTTTATCTTCATTAGATGTGAGGTGAATTTTATTCGTCCTCCGCCAATGGACAGCGAAATTCTCTCTAGTCAGTTTGTGGGGCCCATTCAGTACCGGATCTGGAAACACATGAAAACATCCCTCTACCCAAGTACTAAGACTAAATTTTAAATAATATTATTTTATTACATACTAAAAAGAAATCTGAACTATTTTAATTCTCACTATAGTGGTGGTGGTTAGGTTCATGCCAGGTGCTCTAATCTTTTGAATCTTTTCATCAATGATTCATTAAGTCACTATTTCTGCAGGTAACATTGCCACCAGTTGGTGGCACAAAACAAGGAAGATTTGTGTTATGAGACATTAAATGAAGTAATTGAAACATTCGGTGCGTCCAAAATTGCATACTGAGTAGGTACAACATTTGAATTGAACTTTCTTCGCAGCTGTTAAAACATATGCTCTATTTAGGATGAATTTGGGTATTATGACTGAATTTCGGACATACTATGTCCGCCATGTTGTTACTATCACATGACCTACCATACGTATTTTGAAGTATTTTATTTCGGACGAGTTCATTCAAGTCATTCAAACTCAAATCACTGATTTATTCAGTGAAGGAATTATACGTTCAGTAGGATGAATGTATGAAATACTTCAAAATGCTCACATAACATGCTATTATGCCAGTCGTTGAAAGAAGAAAAGCAGTCCATCAAGAGACTCTAAAAGATGAAAAATATAAGTTAATTTCAGAAAGAGTACAATAATATTTCATTTTACAAATAAAACAGCACTACTATAGCCTAGTACTGTAAATCCCTGCTAAAAAACAATATAGAAACCATCACAGAAATTGTTATGGTTTTACTGGTTATATTGGAACTTGTATTGGTTTTAATGGAAACTGTAATGGACCCTGTGGGTTTCTGCTATTGGCTTGTTAAAACCATTAAATCCTATTGGAATATGTCCCAAAAACGTTGATGGTTTGTAATGTTGTAGTGGAAACCATTAGAATTTCTTTGATGGCTTCTATTGTTGTTGTTTTTTTCAGCAGGGCTGTAAGGTAAATGTGTATTGTTTGTTACATTAAAAATATTGTACTATAGATTACTGATTAATCTGATGTAAATCAATTCTGAATAACTTATTTGCATACACAGACATATCCACGTTGACTTTTGACCCTGAAACGGCGCATCCCCTCTTAACCCTCTCTGCTGAGTTAACTTCAGTGACTTTCGAGGAAGACAAGGTGCTGCCCAACGAGAATCCAGATGAAAAGAACCCGAAGCACTTCCACTTCTATTATTGCGTGATGGGTTCAGAGGCCTTCACTTATGGGCGTCATTACTGGGAGGTGGAGGTGAAAGGCAAAACCGCCTGGCGAGTGGGTGTGGCCAGAGCGGACATACCCCGTGGAGAGATGGATTCTTCCTCAACGATAAACGGACTGTGGACACTGTCCCTCAGAAATGGCTCCATCACGGCCTGCACCCACCCAAAGCCCACAAAGGTGCTCTCACACACCCTCCCCATCCGCATCGGCATCTTCCTGGACTGTGATAAAGAGGAGGTTTCTTTCTACAATGCTGTCACCATGACACCACTCTTCTCATTCTACATAGGGACTGTTCTAGTGCCGCTCTATCCATTCTACAACCCATGTGACACAGATGAAGGAAAGAACTGCGCTCCTCTTTCCATATTTCATCCATCACTCTGAGGGATTGACATGGATGTTTGGTTACCACTTCCACTGCTGACACAGTTTGAAACGCTGAATTCTGATCACCTCGAAGCTTGTATGCCTGTAAAGCTAGAGCGGTTTTGTTGTGTAGTTGTGTTTGGCTGATCTGTTTAAGTAACACTAAACAGTGGCTGTATCCCAAATCGCCCCCTATACCATCATTCACTATTCATTACTCCACTAATATACGTCACTGAATAAATGTAAGAAATTAAAGGGATAGTTCACACAAAAATAAAAATTTTGCCATCATTTACTCACTCTCGTGTCGTTCCAAACCTGTATGAATTTCTTTCTTATGTTGAACGTAAAAGAAGATATTTTGAGGAATGCTGATAATCAAACAGTTGACTTCCAAAGTATTTCTTTCCCTACTATGGAAGTCAATGGGGACCAACAACAGTTTGGTTCTTTAAAATTCTTCACAATATCTTCTTTTGTGTTCAGAAGGAAAGGAAGTTATACAGGTTTGGAACGACATGAGGGTGAGTAAATGATGACAAAATTTCCATTTTTGGGTTTATTATTCCTTTAAGTGGGCAAATTCGAACTCTGAATGAGCTCGAAGTGCCATTTTCTCTAAGGATATTCTCTAGCAGCTAGCTGTTGAGTATACATTGGTTGTCCATTTGTTATTTAGGTGCATTATGGGATTAAATGAGTACACATTACACTTTTAGACATGAATTCAAATAATGCAGCATATAAGGGTATGGGGCGATTTGAGACACAGCCAGTGAGATTTGCTCTAGTCAGTTTATGTCATCCATTCAGACTTAAAAAGCAACGTTGAGATTAGATTTTTGCAGTGCAGTTCTTTATAGAACAAATTTCTCTTACACATAAGGAATATTTCACTCAGAAATGAAAATTCTGTCATTATTTATTTGTTTCAAAACTGTATGCCATTACTGTTTGATGTCATGATGTTGATTTTGAGACTCTCGAAAACTAGTGAGCTTTGATTTTATTCATGTCTGGCATGCACCATATCTGATTTGAGAGCTGCGGAGGAGGGGAAGATGATTATCAGCGAAAATAGTGCATGACTCACATGGACAACATTTATAGTGCTTTTTTGTCCTTTTTGAAGCTTGACAGGCTGTGGTCACAGTGAACTATCGATGTGTAAAAATAAAATAAATAGCAAAAAGCAATAAAAATGTATTTAAAAAATACGTATGAGTTTGGAATGTTGGATCTTGTCTAATCTCAAAAGCTAAGCAGGGTTTGGCTCGGTTAGTACTTAGATGGGATACTGCCTGGGAATACCAGGTGCTTTATCCTCGGGTGGCATGTTGGCTCAGTGTTAACCTTCACAGCAAGAAGCTCCCTGGTTTGAGTCCCAGCTAAGTCAGGAGGCCTTTTTTGTGTGGAGATTGAATGTTCTGCCTGTGTGGCTTATTTCCGAGTGCTCTGTGATGGACTGACCATCTGTCCAGGGTGTTTCCCTGCCTTTAGCCCAAAATGCTGGGTGGGCTCCAGCATCTCCGTGACCCTACACAGGACAAACAGTTTGGAGAACGGACGGATGGAGCTTGGAATGACATTAAGGTGAATAAATAATAATAGAATTTTCATTTGGGAGCAAACTATTTCTTTTTATTTTGATATATTTGTATGCAAATAAATAAAATACACGTCATTTATCATGCAAACTGTTTGAAAGTCACCTTTGTGCATGTATTGTATCGTAATAAGTGTACTTGCACAATAAAAATAGAAAGCCGTGAAAAAAAATGGTGAACTGTTTACCATTACTTGTCTATAAATAAGCTAGACAGGTCTGTTGCATTATGCCAGCTATGTGCTGTTGGAGTGACAAAACAAAAGAGGGAGGGTCTCTCTACACCCTGCCAGCAACCGGCCAGGGAGAAGTCAAGAAAAAGCTAGAGAGACAGATGAGTGACTTTGAATGAGATTGACTACAAGGGCAGAAAGCACTATCTTTTTGCAAATGTCTCACAGCCACAGGAGAGCCATGTCAGAGTGCCTTTATAACTGCTGTGTTACAGGTGTTAGGAGAAAAAACAACACACTTTGAAACATTTTAAAATCATTTATTATCATTTCTAGGCATGAAATAAAGGAAGTATCACTTCTTTACAAAATGTTTATGTGTTGTGTTTGTGCAAAAAGGAAGAACGGGGACTGATAAACTGTAGAGCATCACTCAGGTGGAATAAGGAGAGGAAAAGAGAGGCAGAAACCTCTCATGCACCTGTGGAACACAACTGCACGTTGAGTTTACTTAAAACACGCACAACACCACAGGATACTTGGGCTTCTCTATACATTCTCACCGCTCATTTTCCTCACTCTTGAGAGATAATTCCACACCCATTGAATTCTGAGTATTGATTAAAGGGATAATTCATCCAGAAATGAAAATTGGTTTGTTTACTCACACTCATGTTGTTTCAAACCTGTACTTTGTTCTTCCTTCAGAGACTTCAGTTTTAGAACGCAAAGATTGTGAGTGAAATATTCTTTTCTGGATGAACTATCCCTTTAATGCCCTTTAGAATGTTTTCGACCAATCAGGTCTAACCAATGGAATGGAAAGATATAGGGTGACATATTAAATGCAACATTTTCAGTGACATCCATAGCAGGGATGTTTTACACAATGGAATTATCCAATCAGAGACCTGCAGAGCCGTGCGATACATGAAAATCAGAGTACTTTTAGACATCTACACACTACCTCCTACATATGCATGACCACACTAGCACAGACGGGCACTATGGGAGCGTAACTCTATAGCATGCAATGACGATGCGTCGTTACTTTATTGTCTGAATTTTGTAAAGCACTTTGAGCAAGGGAAAAGCGCTATATAAACTGAATTACTATTCCAGTGGTGTAGCCTTGAGCGCTGACTAAATCAAAGTGACCTGTAACACAGCTATCTTGGTATCAAAACAGATAGCAGTCGGGTATCACAAGACAGCATGGAGTCCGTTCTGATAGAAATCTCGCACTGTGCACTCTCTTAAATTGAATCTGAATTTAATACCACTTAAAAAGGAACAGCAATTACCAGCCAGCCAGGGAGAAAAAGGACATTGCTAATTGCATTGAAATGACAGCTATCCAATGGAGTTTCTTGCTAACACACTGACACACACAGACATACTCACATGCACTTGTACAAACACATACAGGCCTCCTGATGTTGCCAATGATGAATAACATCTATAATCTCTCTTCATAAATACCAAATTGCACCCACATACATACAACACACAAAATACAAAAACAGACAGTAATCATGTCATGATACAAGACTAATATTAGTGGCAGTGTCCTGAAGGGAAGCGAATATCTTAAGCACGATAAGACACTGTGATGATTCAGGGAGGATCAGAGGAAAATTGATTTTGCCTGGAAACCTGTGTAATGTGCATTACTGGGATGCACTTAAGAGTGACATCATTTGCTGGAGATGAAAGTATTGGCATGTGAAATCAAGCTCACGCTTAACAGCCAATGGGATTAGCTGAAGGGAGCACACTACGTTCATAGGTTTTGTATTGTATAAAAAATGATAAAACCCCTCCTGTGTCTGCCTGCCTGTGAATCATCGTGAGAAACGAAAGAATCTGGAACTTAGAGGCCAAACTACAGAACCTCACAATACATACTTCAAAACAAGTTATTATTATGCATGTGTACATGTATCAGTGTGTATCTGCACATTTTTATATTGCTAAGATGTTCTTCAATACTGACTCTCTCTCTCTCTCCAAACAGAGAGTGTGTGTGTGGGGGGGTAACTTTAAAGGTGGACTCAGTAATTTAAAAAAAAAGCGTTTTACAGCTAAACAAATTAATAACACTTTTGAAATATGTTTAAATATCAGCCCAAACTGCTGTTTTTTTTTTTGTTGTTTTTTTACATGGCGTAGAAATCACATGACTAGCTGAATACTACTTTATCTCTTTATCTCGAAGACCCCTCCTATCATTAGACACTTTCATTCATTATAAACTGATCACAGTTGACAGAGCATTTCTACAATCTAAAACTATTGGTTTTGTGTTATTCTACCTCCACACCACTAGGTGTCAGTGCGGGTCCAAGACCAGTTTCAAGTGACCAGTGCAACGAACAAAAATTACTGAGTGCATCTTTAACATCACAAAAATATGGTTCAGGTTTGCTCATAAGCCATTTGAGTCAGATTTATTTACTATGCATCAAATTTGGTCACAAATCAAATTTTGTTTTGTCACATCATTTTACGTTTGAATGCTACAGTGCTCCTATGGTTATGACATCTAGGGTTTGTGATATTTACATTATGAGATGTGACACTAAGACTATATGACTTTCAAGTGACATTTCCTTGCACCGATATTAAAACAGCTGTTAAAGGCTGAGAAAGAACAAGGCCATTTTCAGAGGTTTGTGAGAAAGGCATTGCCAAATATCTGATTGAGTTTTGTAAACCTTAGATTGCATTTCAAACCTTGTGCTTTGCCAAAAATCTCTATATATATTTTTTAATTTAATGTCAGCATACATTACAATGTTGTTTAATTAGTGGTTGAGTACTTTAGTCAGGCTTAAATGTGAGGTAGTGATCATCAGTTAGAAAATCTACCCACAAACCTCCAGTCTATCAGATCTGCCCACACTTCAAGACGTTGATACGAATATCGAGTTAGCTACCATCCCCACTACTCACTGTGATTTAACATCAGCTCCCACAGATAGTGTGGTATTAGCGGGTTCCTGGACTCATACAACATTAACAGGCAGTGGTGTTCAGGTTTTACTGGAGGCACCAGGAATATATGTAAACTGATATGTGAGACTGTATTGTCTAACAACTATGACTATAAATCCAAAATTATTTGTGGAACATTGTAGCAACACAAACAATCCAGATCTTCTTACAAACCATGTCCACTTGCTCCTCAAGCAAATTTTACATTCTGCTTGCGCCACTTTTGCGCACTGTATTTCAGCATAAAAAAGTGTCTTATTCACTAACCACCTGCAATCACTGCCATTCTTTTTAACCCAAACACACCTGCTTTTCTGTAATTTGTCTATGTTTGAGTACATTTTTGATTGTGGGATTAATTCATCAAATGATGAATGAAATAATCACATGATGGTATGCAACCGAGAATGCTTTTTACATTTTAGAAAGCCAGTTCAGGTGTTTGTATCGCAGTGATTTTCGAGATTCTGTAAGGTGCCAGTAAAAGTACAGCATATTGCAGTAGTCTGCTGTATCCTCCACAACTGAGCACTCACTCAATATTTTGTCGCATTTTCCTCTTCACCTGATTTGCATAATTGCTTTTGTGAACCTAGCGCCAAAATGGTGCTAGGATCAATTCATTCCAATCACAATGCACCACACAACTCACTAATGATGGAGACAGCCTCACTATTTAGATATATCAGACACAGCTCACTCAATGAAGCAAACCTGTTTACATATACTGTTGCCAACATCTGTTTCTGGTCAACCATTTTTTTTTTCATCCAATTTTTAAACAAATTTTTTTAACTTCGTGGAAAGAGTTCAACAGCAATATTTTTGTTACTGACTGAACAGGAAATGTGCACTGTCACATCTCTGGACAAGAACATCCATAGGTTGGATTGATAGAAGAAGATTCTCAAAAATGTCCTCCAGGCACAGAGTCACAGATTAGTCTATGAAGGATTGTGATTATTATTATTTTTTTTTTTTTTGGTGAAATGGTATTTCTTCCTTCTGCTTTGCACTTCTGTAGTTCCCTCATTCATCTCCCTTGTCAAAATGACATGTTGACTTGCATGGGTCAAAGTGACACATGATTCTTCCACTTTTCCAGTCCTCTGACAGCAGAAGGTTGGTCGCTTTCTCAGTATTAGTCCAGCTATTTGGATTCTCCGACTGGTCGAAATGAGGCAGAGATGATCTCATAAAGAATGAAAATGACTAATGTCCCATGTTCCTGTGTGCCTTTCCCCAAATTCAACCACAGTAACTTGGATTACGGAACTGATAATATAATTTATTTTCTCAATATCTTCATGCAGTGATGTATTATTTCTGTGAAGGGAGATTTATCTTTGTACACTTTCTTGGAATATCCCAGACAGCCTCCCTCATTCTGTATTAAATTAGCCAATGGTGTAAGGTCAGAAATGCTTCTTCTCTCGAACTCTGCTACAGGGTGATTACATATTAGTAAACTGAGTGGATTTACAGTGGATCTTTCTATTGATGCATGTTAATTGTATTAAAAGTGAGACTCAAAAGACTGAGACTGAACCCACCCCCTTAGGAAGTCATTTAGCTCTTCTTTGTTGTTAAGACTAGTGTCTCGATTGTCTGTGGTGGTTAATACACTAGGAGGAGGCAGGAATGCGGCTGTGGTTTTAATCTCAGTTGGTGGCAGCTCCATCAGTGCTTGAAGGTGGTGCACTGTCATTGGGGGCAGCCGAGTCTAGACCTCCACTGGAGATGAGCTCAGGAGTTTTGACTGAGCTTTTCCCAGTATCAGGGGTTTTGCCCTTCACATCCAGCCCAGGAGATATGGGTGCACTTGGCTCTGACTCGATGTCAGCCTTGGATTCGGGAGTACCATTTGTGGTTGGTTTTGAGTCGAGAATCTGCGAGACTGGTGGTTTAGACTGTGGAGTAGGTGAACTTGGTTTAGGCTCAGGAGAAACCAGTTTAGGATCCGGAGTCTTGGGATCAGGTGTTGGGCTCGCAGCAGGTTTCTGTTCAGGAGTGCCAACTTTAGCTGGTGTGGGTTCAGGAGTAGGTGAAACTGCTGGTTTGGCATCTGGAGTAACAGCTGGTTTTGCTTCAGGAGTTGGTGTAACTGCTTTGGGAGGTTCAGGGGTTGGACTTGGAATTGGTTTAACTTCAGTTGTTGGTTTCGGATCAGGTGTCACAGGTTGCTTGGGATCTGGTGATGGGCTTAAGGTCGGTTTTGTTTCTGGTGGTGGTGAGATGGTCATTTTCGGTTCAGGTGTAGCTGCAGGTTTGGGTTCAGGTGTTGGTGTGACCGCAGGCTTAGGTTCAGGTTCAGGTGTTACTGCTGGTTTGGGTTCGGGAGAAGGTGGTGGAGGAGCAGTCAACTTGGCCACGGGTGCTGGTTTCAGATCAGTGGTTGGTGCTGGTTTTGGAGGTGAGGGGGCTGTCTTTGACTCTGGAGCTTGGTTGGGAACGGCTTTGACATCAGGGGCAGCAGAAGAACTCAATGCATCAGAATCTGCTATGGCTGCTGTTGGTGCATCAGTGTCACTGTCAAGCGGGAGCCCAGTGGTATTAAATCCTACTCCAGAGTCACTGGTCTCCATGTTCCTCTCTTGAAGGCTTGGCTCTTTAGTAGACACCTCCAAACCCTGAGGAACATACTCAGAACTTAGCGTTCCTAGAGCATTTTCACAACATTCAACATAATTCAGCATTTTGTATAGAGCAAATGCTTGAGGTTTAGATATACAGATAGAACTAGTGATTAAAATGTCTTTCAGTGTTCTGGTGCTCACCTTAATGCTGACCTCTGTGCTTTGTGATTTCTCAGTGATGTCTTCTTTCTGTGACAGGGCCGGGGCTTCATCATTCTGACGGGTGCAGGCATCTTTGACAACCTGCAAAAAATATGAGCACAGTGCTTAGCGAGTAAAACTTTTTTCTTTCTCCTTTCATGTTGGAGATGACAAGAAATACGAATATGAAGCATAAGGCAAATGTTTGTACTTTACATTTCTCACATATTGACACTTCAGCATAATTATTCAAGTAATTTAATATACTGTAACTTTTTTTTGCCATACAATATTCACAGAAATATCCCATTCCATTTTGGCTTTGATCATTTTCACCTTTCATACAAAGACATAATTATAAAGATTGATAAATAAAAATGAAAAATGAAATTAGCCTCATTTGTTTGGAGATGCCACTTATTTTGTATCTTATATCTAATTCAATGACATTCGTATATTTATAAGTCCAAACACTGTTTAAGGCCACTGAATATTCAATTGTTTTTATTCATATTTTGGTGGCGAGATAGGTGGTAAATACCTGTCTGAAGGCATCTCCCTCCACTTTGCCTGCATTCTGGGCTTTCTCCTCAATGGCTCTGGCCTTTGCTGCACGTTTGCGTATCTTCACCAGACATGACACCAAGCACACCAACAGCAGTAACACCAAAAATGCCACCAGAGCAATGATAGCAATATAGAGTTTAGGAAGCCTGTACGCTGAGAGAGGAAGATACACATCAATAATTCCAAAACATGAACGTTAAATTAACTTTTCATTTCATTTCCCTTTGTCACATTGTATATCCTCACGTTGTATCTCCAGGTGGACATCAGACACCAGGAATCCCTGACGGTCAGTCACACTGAAAACTCCAGCATCGCTGGCCCTCACATCCGTCAGAAGACAGAAAGAATCCTCCAACGAGAGACGACCCTCAAGATCCACGTTAAGAGGCAGGCTGAGCTCTCCGTTATCCATAATCAGATACTTATGTTTATCAGACTGAGGGATGTACAGAAGGCGAGCTAAAGAGCTATTCATGTGCAAGTTTATTTTCAGAGTGCCACCGTATGAAAGGGTCTCAAATATCTGATGTGCTGGTAGAAAGAAAGAAGGAAGGAGAAAAAGAAAGGAAAGCTGTTACTAGAGCTAAGATGATGTCATGAGAGCGAAGAAAGAAGAAAAAGAATCGTCAGGGAGGAGAAAGCATAAATATTTTAGGGAATAAATGCTGCAGGCAGAAAATGACAGACTCTATTCCATCTGTCTCTCTTCCTCTCTTTGTACTTCCTTTCTTTTTATGTTTTATAATGTACCTGAAGAGTTCTCTGCAGACTGTACACTTTCAAAAATAAAAGTTATTTATTGGCATCAATGGTTGCATGGAGAACTTTTAACATTTATGAAAGCTTTCCATTGCACAACAAGTTCTTGATAGTGGAAAATACTTCTTGTTCTTTACACTGGTTCTTTTAAGAACTGTTCACTGAAAGATTTTTTGATGAACCCAGAATGGTTATTGCATGACATTGCTGCAAAACAACTTTTAGAAGCTTTTATTTTTAAGAGTGTATATTACATACAAACAACCTCCTGTTGTATATTTCACACTCTCAGGATACCAAAAGTTTTTGTATGATGAACGCTAAACAGTTTTCCTACATTAGTTTCATATATCTCACATCACTCTGCGGCCTCTTTCTCTTCGTGAAATCAAATAATATCACCACAAATCAATACTTCCATTTATTTATAGACAATGTAATGTGCGGGGAAATGCACAGCTCTTCGGTTATAATTAGTGCAAAATAAATCTCTTCAGAATGATACAAGAACCTTCTACTTCACACAGTGGTCCTATTTATCCTTCACATATTTTATTTCTCCTTCAAAATGTTCTCCATAGCTAATCATATATTAATATTGTATTGTATTGATTAGGAAATTAATATGTTATTTGAAAATAATATAAGTGCGTTTTGCCTTCTCTCTTCTTCCCACTCTCACCTTTCACGTTCAGGCAGATCTTCTTCTGGACTTTCCCAATGGAATCACTAAAGGTGTAACTGCCTTCATCAGCCCCTGTAACGGCATGCAAAGTGAACTTTTGAGGAGTGATCTCAACGCGGTCCAGGTAATTCTCCTTGGGCGTTCCGTCAGCATTCAGCAGCTCGTCAGCCGGCAATGATGTCTGATTGGCCTCCACAGTGCTGTGGCGAAAGCCCACACGCACTGGCTCCGAGTTATCATGCAGTGATACATGAAAATCTAAGCCGTACATAACGATGACCTCACTTGAGCAATCTGGAAAAATGAGAGAGAGAAAGGAGAGGAACACATGAGACGGTACTTGCCCTGCATTTGAAAAGTGTATAGTATGAACTATTAGATAAACTACTATATACATTGAAATTAAACTAATGTAGCAGGAACAATTGTTAGTTCTAAATACATCAATTATCTGTACTCCCCCTTAAAATTGGTATTTTGGTCTGTCCCATGTCAGATGTAGATGCCAGACCTTCTCGACTGTATCCAACAAAATCAAAACATCTTCCAATGAATTGACATTCAGTTCATTTTAGTAAAACAAATTTGAATTGTTAAAAATGTTATTATTTCAAACAGAAAACAAGATTATTTTGCTTACCCCATTGGCAGATTATTTTTACTTGTTTCAAGCAAAAACTCACTTAAAGTAAAAAAAATTTTACTTCTTGATTTAAGAATTTTTAGATATTGTGGCTGGAAACAAGACAAAAAATCTAAGTAAGAAAAGCATTTTTTGCAGTGTGGGAAATATACGTTTAGCAGTAACTACAAACCAGCATATATTGAATGACAGCTTTGCTTTATTCTTTTTAATTTAATCCATTTTATCTGTTTAATTTGAACGTTTATTAGGAAAAAAACGACGTTGCGTGACTGCAAACCCCATAAATAAAACAGCTCATATCATCAGCTCAGTTTGACTTTCCTAAGCACTTCCTTTCTCTGACTAATTGTTAAATAGAAAAAAAAGCCAAGTGCCAGTAAGCACAGCTGATAATGGAAGAAACCGATAGCTGGGTAGAGAGAAAAAAGGATCTTTAGGTAGAGAAGAACGGAAGGCAACCAGAGTGGCTTGACAGAGCTACAATTACTGCAGCAGGTCATTAAACCTCCCTTACTGTTCACCACATGACTTCCTATAATAATGGAAGTCACTCAGAGCTATTCTAGGGCGTATGTGTGAGCGTCCAATGTAGTGTACAAGTACAAAATGTGCGAACAATTTTTTGGTAAATTATGCACTACCTCTAACATAGAGTGTGATGCGTGTAACATCCTCTGGATTTTGGTTAGATGTGATGGTGTAGACCCCTTCATCACTTTCTCCAACGTTCTCCAAGATCAGGTGGCTCGAAGCAGAGTTGAGTTTGGCACGGAGATCCACCACCTTTCCAGAACTCATCAGCGACTTCTCTTGGCTTCGGGCAATCGAAGCCCGGAACGTCACGTCAGCTCCATCGGCCGGCACGGGGATATGGAAGTCTTCCCGAAAAAACAGAGTCTGAGACATCTCTTGGGCTACAAGAAAAACAAAGATATATATTTGGGTATTTTACTTTTCACTTCTTTTTTTTTTTAATAAACAACAAATATTAAAAAGCAACTTGTGTTTATGTTTTACCTTTCAGAGTTGCAGAGAATGCTAAAAAGCCAAAAGCACAATTTTTTGATTAACAAACACATTCATTAGCCAAACTAATGTGACATCAACTAGTCAAATCATACAGAAACTGACAATGTACTTTATGCAATATTTGAATATTCATTATTACTACATTTACATTCATTCTTTTGTATTTGGATAATTATTTTTTTATTTATTTATTTATTTAATAGGGACAGTGCTCATTAATCAACAGTCAAAATACTGTAAATAAGCCAAAGTTGGCCCAACGGGCTAATTTCCATCTGTTGCTCCTTGCCGGATTTTAAAAAAGGCAACCTAAAATTAAAAGAAATAATTGAACACAAGTAACAAGACACATTTGTTAAATGAATTTAGGAATCAATAATGAAAAATGAACCACTGTTCATGACACCGTTTCATACTGTCTGACATTTTTAACGTATTAATATGACAATTCATAGGGAAAGACATTTTTAAAAGTTTATTTGAATATTTTAAAGAATTAAAGAACATTTTTAGTTAACACATGCCATTTGATAAGAGTTAAAGTACAAATATTAACTTTTCAAATCACATGTAGTAATTTACTGTCTTTTTCTATTTGGAAATATGACCACACATTTCAACTTTGAGTTTTGAGTTGAAATTCCAATCTACAAGTTATGAAAACTACAGCTTTCTATCAGAAAATGCAGTATGGCAAATATACCCATTAGAGATGGCACTTTTAATTCCCCGGGCATTTTGGGTCAGATATTCATTTTATAACTAAAAGCTATGTACGTATGGTATACAGTCCCTGCAAGCGGGTACATTCAATACTCCCATGCCGTTTGTGGGAACATTACAGCACTTAGAGATGATGCATTGAGCATCAGGGCTGTAATTTAAAAAAAAAAAAAAAAAAAATTACAATAGCTATTAGCATGTCAGAGCCACTGACCTTAACATTTCAGTACAAAAAAACAACACTTAAGTTATGTAATGTTGATAATGATACAGATCAAGCACTGAATGGATTCACAAGGAATCTTTCTTACCTGAGTAAAACAGCATGCTTAAGATGAGCAGCCTCAGATTCTGCATATTGGCACTGAAAACATTTACACATAGAAATGCATTTACATTCAAAGAGGATTTAAATTCTAAACACTGACATTGTGAATGTGTAAGTTTCATTGGTATGTTGCTGAAGTTCTCTCACATTCCAGCTAGACAAAAAAGAAAAAACTGATAAAAATCAATTGAGTGCTTTGATGTGGAGCTGTGAATAGGGTGTAACGGCAAAACAACTTACTTTATGTTAATGTTAGACAGATGTCTATGGCTCTGTTTTTCAGCTTTTATGGCTGATGTGTCAGCTCTGGCTTAGATCATCAGGCCATGGATCTAAAAGGGCTCTGTTGACAAATGAGCCTCTTTAAAGAGCTATTTGGACATGTCAGTAATTGTGGGTTTATTGGCTTGTCTTGTGCGTTGCTTATCTAACCAACATTGATCTGGATTCTCAGAGGGATTTATAATAAATAATAAGCAACAGTCTTGTTGCTTCAGTTATTTTATTATTCAGATTCCCAGTTAAGAGATCTCAGAAATACATTTCATTATTAATTATACTTTTAGATAAAGCGATGTCTGTATAAATGGAACGAGAAGCATATGACATCAACTGGGTGGATCATTATCTTCATAATCAGAAGGAGATTTAATGACTGAAGACATTAAAAATGTGAGAGAAAATGAAATCAGACTCAGTCTGTTAGCCTGGCTTGTTCTACAAAAAGTCTCTCTCTGATGTTTAAAACTAAATAGTGCGTTTCAATTCAGCAGAAAATGCAGAACTTTCTTTTCAGAGCAGATTCCACGTGGGCCTTCTCATAAATACTATTATTTACTATTTTTTATGGGTTTTAAAAAAAACATTTAGCCAATTAATCATTTTGGAGTAAAAGATCAAATAAATATATTGTCTATAGAAATAAAACGATATTGTTAATTTTCATTACATTTACTGGCCTGGAAATTTTTTTTTTTTTTATTCACTATTTTAAATTCCCTAAAATATTTTTCTGTGACAACACTTTATAGTTGATAATGACACAGAAACCCTTTTAAATTATAATTTGCACTAAACTTACACTTAACCTAATACATAAATTATAATTCATTTTAATTTTATTATAGGTGGTAATGGCAGGTATGATGTATGGTAATCTGTAATGTGGAAATATTAGGACAAACACATTAATTCACAAATGAAAGAAGCCAACACTTCATGCATAATGACATAGAAAGAATCTTAAGAAAACCTTTGCCAGGCCAGACATATTAGACAGCGAGGAAAGCATCCAGAACAGCAGACATGCATTTAGGCCATTCAGTGATTTCATAACAGACTTCTGCCCAGACGCTCAACTATTGCATTTGAACATTTTATTGCCATTCAGTTGCAAAAATTAGAAAAACAGCAAATGAGCTTCTCTCGCTCTCTCTAGACAATAAAACACATGTGCTGATGTGTAAATGCGTCAGCACTATTTTAGTTTCATATGGACAAAGCCATCTGGTCCACTTACATGCTTTCACTCTCTCTCTCTCTTTCTCTCAGTATGACACCTCTTACAGCAAGCTCACAGTTCCTCTCCTATAAGACACAGCATGTATAAAACATGGGCAATGTGGAGGTAGAAATGCAGACTGGGCGACAGGAAGCTCACACACAACATGCTTTTCTCCTGAGTACAATGCAAAAGCTGAATAGGAGCTCAAATCAAGCTGCTGCAAATATATGAACTGCAATATTGCATATTGGTAAATTACGCCAGTAGCAATCTGTGTAAACCAGGGAAATAAAAAGAGATGAACAGGAGCTCAGGGAAATCAACTTCAACCTTTGGAAAGGTGCTGTACCAAATTCATATGTGGTTATTGATGTTAGAAGCAGGTCGTCTCCTAAGAGACCAGGATGGGGCATCTGGAAATTACTTCCAGATCATACCATTTAGACTTATTTGACTACACTATCTCCTGGATCATAATCTATTTTAAAGCCTTGAATTAGATCAGGTCAAGGCGATACTGTAGTTAAAAGGGTCTGATATATGACATGAAAGGCGATGAGATCATGGCTGTGTCTCACAACCTAGTGAGCTGACTACCTAGGCTCCATTTTTAGGCATCATTATGGTTGAGAATATGGCGTATGGTTCAGCATCTGAATGGGTTTTGAGACACAGTCTGTATGTGTTATAAGCGGCGGGGGCGGCGGCAGCTCACATCTCCCCTCTATTTCTGACGAAAACCTTGTGTTATGATCTTTTCCCCTCCCAATCATAAAACTATTTGCCAGTCAAACAAATTTTCTGTCGGTCACAAGCTGAGAAAGATCGCCTACACATGTAGGGGTTATGATGGTGCACAGACGACAAAATGATACAGGCCAGTTGAGCCGCAGTACCGGCAAAATGAGCTGTGCACTCCCTGAGAATACAAAATCTAAATTATTAATTGCATTATTAAAATTATATTTATAGCTTATCGCGATAAAAAGGTCTATAATTATAATATTTGTTCTCATCGTTAATTGTCCTGTAATTTAATCTCAATGCGTATTTTAATAGCAACATTTCATGTTAATACAGGATGCTGAACCGGCGCTCGCGCGCTGACGGGGCATTAATGTGATGCTATGCAGAAACACGCGCAAATCTATTCTTCAACAAGCCGAAATGCTCCTCTAAATGACTAAATATGCATCTGACACCTTATTTCATTCGCTTTCCAACAGCAAACAGCAACTTTATCCAATAGGAAAAGTACCAGACGAAGCAGAAACTGCAGAATTTAACCCTTCAATTCCTGCAAGCCAAAGCCAGCTGCCCATTTATGACATCTCTGCCGCAAAATTGACATTCTCCCTTACCGTGTTCACCGCTCACCTCCAATATCCTCCTCAGCTGATAGTCTGTAATAGAAGGAAATTCCGTTATTCGTTCCTTTCTATCTCGAAGATCACTTAAGGACTAAGATGCACCTTAGGAATCTGTCCGGTATCTTGCAGCGTCTCGAGTGCGGTCGGTAGAGCCCGGCGCTTCAACCCCTTATGGGCGTGTCAGCGGATCTGAACACACACAGCCAACCTTTGCAGAACCGACGTGAGGGTCTTTAAGGTGTTCTTCAGATCGATTCATCACTGAGGCCAACGCCCTAATGAATATAAATGTGCACTAGACCATTTTGTCGTTTTTATCTACATTTTGTTTCTATTTATGCACAGTTTTTGAATGCAAAAGGGGCAAAAACTCACAATTTTCCTTTATTTTGGCTCTGAAAGCGTTTATTGAAGTAATACATTAAAAAATGAAAGGAGCTCATTCTCCCAACACTAACACTCATCATTCATTGGCATCCACCTCACACCCTCTCCAGCTCTCACATTCACAGAAATCAGTGGGTGTGTGGTTACAAGTGTAGCAGCATCTCATCTAACCCATTACTGTCTTCATAAAACTGAGATATTATGTGTCACATATAATCTTAAGCAATCTGTACTTAATTGTCCATGTATCCGATTCAATCACAGACTGGAACAAATGCATTACACAAGAAGTCCTTTCCTATGTCATTGTCACTACTTCCTTCGGCCCCTAGCAGCAGCTTTGGGGGCCGTAGGCTGATTGGACGTGTTGAGAGAGGAAGTGAGAGAATAGGCCTGCAGGTCAACTCTCTGCTGCAGAATGCCAGTCAATAGGAACTCTGTGCTGACCACGGGCAATGACATACTCACTGCTTTAACACAAAGTGCCCTGTCCTGCTCACATGACACCACCACAGTGCGCTCCTAAATAAAAAGAGGGAGAAATCGCAATAAAATATGAGAATATGTAACATGTGCATTGAAATAGGAGAATATATGCATTGGCTCTGGGTACCTTGTGAGCAGAGGGCATTTTGGGGAGGAAGCGTGCTCTGCAGCAGGTGATGATTTCTTTCATTTGAGATGGTTCCGGCATCACAGAAGGGGTTACGTGAATCTCATAACCCTATGAAAGCAAAATTAAAGGAGAAAATGTGTGATGCGAAAGGTACAACTTGAGGCTTGGGCTTGATATGCTAATGTGCTTGTGAGGGACTTATACCTTTAAAAGGGGTTGAGTTTGAGCAGTCTGCAGTGACGTCTGTAGGCTGAAACTAAACTTTTTTTCCTGCTCGGTGTCTTTCAAAATATATTCATCAGTAGAAAGGAAATGACCAGCTTTTCCACACTGAGAGAGAAAGAGAGGATGTTGCCATGCTTGAGTTGAGCTCAAAATAAAGTCTGTATTATGTACTAGTTACACAGCTAGAAACCCTTAAACAGCTTCTCAAATATACACATAAAAACAAATCAGCAATATCATTAGAAACCATTCTTGATCAGGAAATGCATGGACAAAACACATTAACAAATTTCTGGGTTCAAAAAAAAATAGTGTGGTGTGTGGGTAAGGTTATCGAAGCTTCGATACCAGACATGGTGATGGTCTATCACACTATCAACCAATTAAAGATGCAATATTTATACTGTTAAAATTCAATTTAACTTTTTTAAAAGGTATATATATACCAGGAATATTCCTTTATTATACACTCCCTCACCTTCTTTAGCCAATCAGGAGTCACAATTGGCAGCCCTCTGGCAACAGCGCACAAAAACTTAACAGTGCGTCTTGCTTTATCAGTCACCAGGTGAGTCATATCGTTCACTCCTTTCGCCAGACTTCCACCTAACCGGGAGACGACCCTTTCTCCGTCCTCATCTGTCAGCCCAGTGAATAACACCTAAAAGAGAAGATGACAGATTGGTGTCAGCCACACAGCGATAAACCTGTTAGTAAATGTCTGTATTTGAGGCTGCGTGTGACCTTGTGCGCCTGACTAGCCACAGATCGCCTTGGAGTCTTGGGTGTGGGTGAAGGAGCCTCTTCAGGGGATGTGCTAGTGTTGGCTGCTCTCTTACGACCTCTGCTGTTGGTTTGGGGTACAGCAGTGTTGTCTTCCACCACCTCAGCATCTTGTTCACACTCATTGTCCATCCTGACATTTACATTCTCCGCACCAGAACGCCTTCCTCCTCTTCCCCTGCCTTTTCCAGAAGTCTTAGCTTGGGAAACAACTTCTGGTTCTGGTAGTTTCATACTCTTCCTGCCTCTGCCTCTTCCTCTTGTCCCTTGGTTCGAAGGTCCGATACTATGAGCAGATCTTTCAGAACTTCTAGAACTGGAGCGGGATCGGGATCGGGTTGTTGAATTGGAGTCCTGCTCTGTGTCTTCAACTGCACCAACTGCTCCTCTCCTGCTAGACTGTCTAGCACTGATGGGTTGCTCATCAGCTGTCGGTTTCCCTCGGCCCCTGCCCCTGCCTCGCCCTCGTCCTCGTCCCCTCTGGCTGGACACCTCCTGTTGTGAGGATACAGACTGATCAGAGTTCTTAGAGGAGCTTGAGCAGCGGCGTGTTCGTCTGGCTGGAGGAACTAGAGGAGCTTCTAGTTCTGTCTTGTCCTCCTCATTCTTCTGTTTCTGATGGTTTCTCTCCTTTGTCTTTTTTTGTTCTCTTGCTCTCATCTGAAGTTCCTCATTTTCTTGTCTTTCCTTTTCTACTTGTTCTCTTTCCGCCTCTAATCTTTCCTTCTCTTTTTGTGCTTTCTCCTTTTGAATACTTTCCTCTTCTTCCTTTTGTCTTTTTTCTTCTAGTTCTCTCCTCTCCAACCTTTCCTTCTCTTCTTTTTCTAAATGTTCTTTTTCCTCTTTTTCCCTCTGAAGTCTTTCCTCTTCTTCTTTTAGTCTTTGTTCTTCTAGTTCTCTCCTCTCCCTTTCCAACCTCTCCTTCTCTTCTTTTTCTAAACGATCTTTTTCCTGCTGAATTCTCTCCTTTTCTTTTCTCATTTTTTCCTCTTCCCTTTTCAGTTGTTCTTTTTCCTCTAATTCCTTCTGCTCTCTTTCTAGTTTTTGTCTCATTTCGGTTTCTGCCCTCTTTCTCTGTTCATGTTCTTCTTGTTTCTTTCTCTCATACTCCAGTCTCTCCTTTTCTTCCATCTCTAACCTCTCTGTCTTCTCTCGTTCTTGGAGCTCTTTCTCCATCCTCTCCTTCTCTTCTTGGGTATTCTTCTCCTCCAATTTTTCCTCTTCTTCCTTTTCACTACACTTCAGTTTCATACCTGTCCGTCTGGTTCCTCTCCTTGTGGTTTTTTCTTCATCACTCTCTTCCTCGTCCTCAGACAATGCTTTCCCCCGCTTTCTTTTTCCTTCCTGCCCTTTTCTAGTTTTACCTTGGACTTTGCTAGATACAGTTGTCTCACTCTCCACCTCTGTCTTATCTTTCTTCTGTCTTCTGCTACTTCTGGCACTAGGTTCTTCTTGGGTGTTCTCCTTCTCCACCTCTGTCTTATCTTTCTTCTGTCTTCTGCTACTTCTGGCACTAGGTTCTTCTTGGGTGTTCTCCTTCTCCACCTCTGTCTTATCTTTCTTCTGTCTTCTGCTACTTCTGGCACTAGGTTCTTCTTGGGCGTTTTCCTCGTCCATGGGCTGTGTTTCAGCAACACTGAGATTAGAGTTTGGTTCAGCAGACTGTGCAGGTTCACCTTGATCTTTTTGTGTTCCTCTGCGGGGTCTTTTGGATCTGATGCCACTCAGATCTTCATCCCTTTCAGTTCTATCCTCATGAACAGGCTGCGTTTCTGTGTTAATGGAAACGGAGCTGACGGCAGCTTCAGCAGGTTGTGGAACGTTGTCCTCTTTTACCTGCCTTCCTCTGCGGGATCTCCTGGATTTCACTCCGCTGTTCAGATCTTCATCCCTTTCGATCACTTCTTCAGGAACTGGCTGGGTTTCTGTGATAGTCTGATGAACAGCAGCCTCAGCAGTTTGTGTTACCTCGTCGTCTTTCTTTGGTCTTCCCCTGCGTGAACTTCTGCTTGCCATCTTGCTGCTGAGGTCTTTTTCCTGTCCTTCATCGTCCTCATACATAGGCTGTGTTTCATCTATGCTGACATGGGAGCTTGAGGGTATTGGGAGTTCTGTGGATCTGTCTTCATCTATCTGTCTGGGGCTAAGCGCATTAATCAGATCTTCACATTGTGCCTCTTCTTCACACATAGGTTGCGTTTCAGCAATAGTGACACATGCTTTCAGGTCTGTTTCAGCAAGTTCTGGAGATTTTAATTCATGTGCTTGTTGTCTTTTACTCTGTCTCCCAGAGCTGACTTCACTTTTTAGATCCTCAGTTTGTTCTTCCTCACACATTGGTTGTGTTTCTGTTATAGTGTGATCAACAACAGCCTCGGCAGGTCGTGGGACTTCCTTCTCTTTTTTTGGTCCACACCTGCGTGATCTTCTGTTGGACATCTTGCTGCTGAGCGCTTTCTCTTGTCCCTCATCGTCTTCACCAACAGACTGTGTTTCAGGGATGGCATGATTAGAGGCTTTTTCAATCTGATGCACAGGCTCACTTTCGGTTTGTCTTCTGCTGACCTCATTGTTCAGATTATCCTCTGGTGCTTCCTCTTCCTCAAACATTGGCTGTGTTTCTGCGATGGTAATATGGGCACTGGAAGGTTTTTCTCTATGACTACTGCTGACCACATAGTCCTGATCTGGTGCGTCTTCATTATCACACATTGGTTGCGTTTCAGCTATAGTGAGATAGGAGCTGAAGTTGTTTTCAACAAGATGTGCAGAATCATATTTATCAGCCTGTTGTCTTGTACTTGGTTTCTGAAATCCATCCCCACTCAGATCTGCATCTGTTGCCTCTTCTTCCTCACACATGGGCTGAGTTTCAGCAATTACAAAACAGGAGCTGGTGTTTTTACCTTTGTGTACTGTCCCTCCACCACGGGATCTCCTACCTCGTTTCATGTTCTCCTCCTCACCCTCTTCCGTTTCTTCAATGGTGTCAGTCATGAGCTGGGTGGGCTCATTCTGATAAAACTCTTTGTCTTCTCCCCCCCAGCCAAGTTGTGTTTGGGCTGTGAAGAGAGAAAATGGCTGCGTCTGCTCCTCCCGTTTTGGGGTGCTGGCTATGATCAGAGTGTCTGCTGTGGAAAGGTGAGAGTCATTTTGTATCTCTTTATCTTCCTCCTCCTTGTCATCATCAGGCTTTGCTACTGGGATGAGCTGAGTTTCAGCAGTTGAGAGGTTGGAGTAGGGTTGGGTATGGTTCAGAGGCTCCTGCTCTTCCTCCATGTCTGTCTCTGTTCCATAAGCCTGTGTAGCCTCAAGATCAAACTGCTTTGGCTTGAGCCTAGCACTGGTTCCAGCAGTTCCTAAAATTGACATATAACACAATACCATACAAGGAATTGTATGGGTTCATTATAAATTAAGCTCAACTTATAGCATTAGTGGAGTAATACTGATTACCACAAAAAATTAGTTTGACTCATTCGACTCAAAAAGCTACAGTGAAACAGCTACTATGGAAGTTAACAAGGCAAATCCTTGGAGGATGTAAAAGCAAATATTTGAAGCCTATAATTCTAAGGCAATTTTTTAATTAATTCTTTGGTTAAGATTTGTGCTATGTTGCATTTAAAGTCATAAGAACGAAGTTATAAAATTGGATATATCAAGCACAACTGGACAAAACAAGCAATTTATCATACTAAAATCAACATCAACATATATTTTTCAAATATTCACATCTTGTGGCTATAGTTTTGCAGTTCACATACTGGCCCTATTTTCTTCCATTGTAAGTGCCTCACCGTAACCAATTTTTTTTTTTTTTTAAGAAAATTTGAAAATACTTGCTACTTGCAATTAAGTATTATGCCCCTCTAACATACTCTGGCAACCAAGTCTGAAACCCATTTCATAGGAAATATAAAAGGTTTTAAGAATTTACTGTTTACTGAACTGTACTGACTACATGAATGAATATTATAATTTAAAAAAAAGAATGAGAATAAGAAGGAAGTGAGTGGGATGGTTACCGTATGCTTGTGTGGGCAGTAAGTCCCACTCTTCTTCTAAGTGGCCAAAAGCTTGGGTTGGTTCTTCAAGATTAGTCTTTGCTTGAGAATGATGGTCTTGCTTTTTACGGGTGCTCTCTTCTGATTGCTCTGTTTTGCTATCTACAGAAACCTTGTGACTCTGTGCGGCCTTCACAGATTTGCCTGGTAAATGTTTAAAAGGATCCTCATCATCTGTTTCACTGGTTGACAGAAGACCTCTGGCCTTTACCTTTTCCTTTTCCTTGTCCTCATTCTCTTCATCTACATCTGTGTCACTGTCCATGTGGAGCTCTGTCCCTGGAGCTGATGTAGGCCTGACATCACTTCCCTCTCCAATGGGATGTGAGACCTCTTTTGCAATAGGAACCTTCATGGGATTATCATCTTCAACATCAGTGTCACTGTCCATGTGGAATTCTGTATGTGGTGGTGCTGCTAATGGAGGACTTTCTGTGACTGCTTCCTTTTTGGAGACATTTTCAGTTATAGAAGCCTCACTCTCCTCAACATCAGTATCACTGTCCATATGAAGATCTGATTTCACCTTTGGAGCTTCTTCAGTGTAAACCTTTGGTTCAGTCTTGCTTTTCTCTTCCTCATCTTCTTCAACATCAGTATCACTGTCCATAGGAAGTCCAACAGAAGAGACAGATTTATCAAGAGTTTCTGCTTCTTGAGCCTGTGGTTCAGCCTTACTTGCTTCTGGTTCCTCTTCCTCAACATCAGTATCACTGTCCATATGAAGATCAGCTGAAGATGCTGGACCCACCTTTGGAGCTTGTTCAATCTGAGCCTCTGTTTCGGTTTGATTTTTCTCTTCCTCTTCTTCAACATCGGTATCAGTCTCCATATGAAGTCCAACTGAAGATATAGATTGTTCTAGACTTACTGCTTCTTGAGCCTGTGGTTCAGCCTTACTTGTCTCCGGTTCCTCTTCCTCAACATCAGTATCACTGTCCATATGAAATTCAGCTGAAGATACTGGTTCCACCTTTGCAGCTAATTCAGGCTGAGCCTCTGCTTCAGACTTGCTTTTTTCCATGTCCTTTTCTTCAAAATCAACATCACTGTCCAGATTTAGGACTAGAGGACCAGGCTTAGATGACTTTGAACAAGGCTCATCAGGGGTTTGCCTCAGTCTGAACCGGTCTATGGAGGCTGAAGATGGAGTGATGGAACTTTCATCCTCACTGATAAGGAAGAAAATATGGTGAAGCTAATTTATTGGGAGATAATATATTGCGATCAATAAGTGTACTGCACAGTTTATAGCATTAAGGTGAATCACACAAGGGCAAAAAAGGTCTACTGTTAATAGTTTAAGAATATATGATGTGTAGTTTACATATAAGTTACTTTTAAACCGCACAGCTTTCTGTTGGTCTACATGGTCAATTTGTGTGAGCAACTTGAACCCAAATTTTTGGTTGCATGGTTTTCTACTAAAATGACTGGATTTTGTTGGTGTAAACAGTATATGCAAATGCACCTTCAGCCATGCAATAGCAGGGTTGCACTGAACTTCAAACTGACAGATTCCATTATATATATATATAAAAAATTCTGATTTATCACATTAAATGTTTCCTTTAATATTGGCCATGTATTTTATGGGTGACTAGGTAGGTGTGACATGAGGGGGATTATCACATTTTATGTGCATTTTTGCCTTATTGACCTTTATAATTTGGACAAAGACAACTGACAAACAAACATTATACAAATATCTTCTTTTGTCTTTCACAGAAAAAGGCGAGTAAAACAATCACATTTGGATGCACTAATATATATATATATATATAGTGCCCTCCAAAAGTATTGGAACAGTGAGGCCAATTCATTTATTTTTGCTGTAGACTGAAAACATTTGGGTTTCACATCAAAAGATGAATATGAGATGAGAGATTAACATTTCAGCTTTTATTTACAGGTATTCATATCTGGATCAGACACACAACTTAGAAGATATCACCTTTTGAACCCACCCATTTTTCATGTTACCAAAAG
Source organism: Onychostoma macrolepis (assembly GCF_012432095.1). Classification (NCBI taxonomy): domain Eukaryota; kingdom Metazoa; phylum Chordata; class Actinopteri; order Cypriniformes; family Cyprinidae; genus Onychostoma; species Onychostoma macrolepis. The sequence goes on along the minus strand of NC_081170.1, from coordinate 19,245,552 downwards.
TATTGGAACATGTGACTGACAGGTGTGTTTTGTTGCCCTGGTGTGTCCTATTAATTGATTATTCAAACAATAAATAGCACTGAATGTCTGCGCTCAGTTTCAGATCCATGCAGACTGCATTTATAGTTAGTTAGACGTGTAACCAACATGAAAACCAGAGAGGTGTCTATGGGTGAAAAACGAGCAATTGTGAAGCTGAGAGAAGAAAAATCAATCAAACCATTGCACAAACGCTGGCAATAGCAAGTAAAACCATTTGGAATCTCCTGAGGTAGAAAGAAACCACTGGTGTACTAAGTAACACACCTCGAACGGGTAGATTTAGGAAAACATCAGCAGTTGATGACAGAAACATTGTGACGGCTGTAAAGAAAGACCCTAAAACAACTGTTAGTGACATCAGCAACAACCTCCAGTGGGCAGGAGTGAAGGTCTCACAATCTACTGTTCGCAGAAGACTACATGAACAAAAGTACAGAGGCTACACCAGAAGATGCAAACCACTCATTAGTGAGAAGAATAGGAGACGAGCCTCAAAAATTCTGGGACAAGGTTTTATGGACTGATTTTATGGACCAAAGTGATGGAAAGGCTAGTTTGGAGAATCTGAAACACAGTGTACACAGGTGTACATTATAGTACACATTACACAGGTAATGTAATGGCTTGGGCTTTCATCGCTTCTTCTGGGACAGGCTCAATAATCTTCATTAATGATGTAACACATGACGGCAGCAGCAAAATTAACTCCGAAGTCTTCAGAAATATTTTGTCTGACAATTTACAGAAAGATGCAACCGAACTGATTGGGAGATCCTTCATCATGCAGCAAGATAATGACCCAAAACATAGTGCCAAAGCAACAAAGGAGTTCATCAGGGCAAGAAGTGGAAGGTTTTAGACTGGCCAAGTCAATCTCCAGACTTAAAACCTGTAGAGTATGCATTTTACCTGCTAAAGAAGAGACTGAAGGGAGTAACCCCCCAAAACTGAAAGAGGCTGAGGTGAAAGCCTGGAAAGGCATCACAAAAGAAGAATGCAAAAGTTTGGTGATGTCAGTGGGTCACAGACTTGATGCAGTTATTGAAAGCAAAGGATTTGCAACTAAATATTAAGTCTTATTCACTTTAATCTAGTTTAAGTCAATCTGTTCCGATACTTTTGCTCACATGAAAAATGGGTGGGTTCAAACAAAGGTGATATCTTGTAAGTTGTGTGTCAGATCCAGATATGAATACCTGGAAATAAAAGCTGAAATGCTGATCTCTCATCTCATATTCATCTTTTGATGTCAAACCAAATGTTTTCTGTCTACAGCAAAAATAAAGGAATTGGCCTCACTGTTCCAATACTTTTGGAGGGCACTATATATTCAGACAAAATTCTATGGCGTTATATCGGTTACTCTATATAGTAACACATCAACATTACGTAATCGTTTTATGTGATGTTTTTTTTTTTTACTAGTTCAGGGGAAATTAGAAGGGAACATTAAAAAACATATTTAACTTGCCTCTCTGGAATGACTTTTTTTGCAGGGGTCAGGAATGATGAATTTGTGGAGCTACACAGATGAGAGGAAGACGCTGAGTCGGAAACTATAGCAATTAAGAAAAAAGAAAGCAAGCATGAAAATAGTGTGTTATTAAATCTTCCAGTAATATGCTTTACATCTCCAATTACCTACCAAAATCTTTCCGCTCATCTGGGGCACTCTCTCCATCTGAGTCTGATTCAGGCACCAGGGTGATCTCCGGCTGTTTGTGAGCTGACTGTGGTGAACTCATTTTGGGTTGTTCATCCTCAGGGCTCCATAAAGGCACAGGAGGCAAAACGCTCCTCTCTTTCACATTCAACCTATTCCGCACCCCTTTACTCAACTCTGACTCCGAGTCACTGCTTGATAACGCTGGACTTAATTTTTTCTCCTTTTTGGACACACCTCCTTTCTCTGGAGTTATGCATGTATCTTTCTTTGAGATCTTCAGGCCAGTGTACTGACATGGCACATCAGCGAGCACCACACTCTCTCCCTCGGTCAATGCGTATCGGACCTTAGGCGTCAGCTTGAATCTGCCTTTTCTGGTTCCATTCAAACTCCCCATGTCCCATAAAAGTGCTTCCACATCATCACCGTTACCGAAACGATCGTTGCTGGAGCGGAACACTGAGATGGAGATGACAGCATGCCGACTGGATACAGATCGGGCCGGAAACAGAACAGAACAGGCAGCAGGATCACGACCAATGACATTCTCTCCGATGTAGAGAGGGAATTCTGATTGAAGAGAGAAAAAGAGAAGGCAATATCATAATTTCAATAATGCACAGATAATATTAGTTTCTAAGATGTAAGTTAGTCTATAAGAACACTCACCTGTCTCTGGTATGTGGTCATTTTTGAACACCTTTAGTGTTGCTAACTGTTCTCTTTCTGGTCCTCCTTTCTCCTCCTCTTCCTGTTCTTCTTCTTCAGAGAAGGGATCGTCGATCTGCTGAGTGGCATCCATCCTCCTCTCTAGTTAAAAGAACACAAGTGTTGTTACAATGAAAATACGGTTGTCATAAATACCACCACAAGGTAAATATGGATGTTTTAGGCTCTATACACACAAGCAACATATTATACAATAGTATCAGCATTCTCTGATGAATAACGACGCATGTGTGACAAACAGTTTACTTTAACACACTTATTATGATATAAGGACATTACTATGACTTTCTAATCATTTCGTAATCGAATAAAGTTTTCATAAGTGACACACTGGCAACAGTGTCTATTTGGCTAGAATTTAATGTACTAATTTTCAGGAATATTTCATTAGAAATAATGTTTCCCTTCAAAATGCAAAGGAAAACATGCACGATTATCATTTTTTTTATGTTTGTACTGATATATTGTGTGTGATCTACTAAAATGTGCGCTTACCTTATCATGCAGAACACTTGGAAACCATTTCCTGAACACTAAGACACGCCCTTAAAACGAGCACTACTGATTCGCTAGTCAAGCTGTCTATCAGAAACTGAGTCTGCACTGATTGGCTGATAATGCGTCACTGCGGCTTGATTGGACATTTGAGGATTAGAAGGCGCCTTTTGTCCATGTTTTCCGCGCTTTCTGCAGAGGGGGCGTGTTTGAAAGTGTTTTTTTTAATTTATTTTTTCTTAATCCATTTGGAATTTGAGACGCAATAATTTAGATATTTCTTACTTTTCTTTACATTTGAGTTTTTAACCTCTATTTTAAAATAATATGTTATATATAATATATAATATATAAAAACAATGAATGTTTATTAATGATACAATTTTATTTATTTTACATTTTAGATAGACACACTAACACATATGTGACCCTGGACCACAAAACCAGTCTTAAGTGTCAATTTTTCGAAATTTAGATTTTTTCATAATCTGAAAGCTGAATAAATAAGCTTTTTAGGATTTTAAGATTGTTAGGATCAGACAATATTTGGCCGAGATACAACTATTTGAAAATCTGGAATCTGAGGGTGCAAAAAAAAATCAAAATATTGAGAAAATCACCTTTAAAGTTGTCCAAATGAATTCTTAGCAATGCATATTACTAATCAAAAACGACATTTTGATATATTTACAGTAGTAAATTTACAAAATATCTTCACGGAATATGATCTTTACTTAATATACTAATGATTTTTGGCATAAAAGAAAAATCTATAATTTTGACCCATACAGTGTATTTTTGGCTATTGCTACAAATATACCCCTGCGACTTAAGACTGGTTTTGTGGTCCAGGGTCACATATTACCTAACACTACTGTCATATGTATATTGTACTTTCCTATATCATGTGTTTAATGTTTTCATTAAGGCAGAGTTTATGTAAGTGCAAACCTAAATGTGACTTTATTGGTACAACCTGAGCTTCTTCAGTGATGTGTATGGTGTAAATGCAGCAAAAACACACCAAAAACCAAAGCAAACCTTGATTTTTAATGAAATTGTTTTCATTTTTATTTTGTTTTTTTCCAGAGGCTCAGTTTTTTTCCACACAGGGACAATCAATGAACATCAAAGCATTTAAAATATGTAATAAAGAATATTGAGTAACACTCAAAAGTATGGGCTCAGATATGAGATGGTGAAAAATTTGCACCAACAATCAATTCAACATTCTAAAACTCTCGTCTTTCCATCTGGATAATCTAAAATACTTTCCTGTATCGTCCATGTCATTAGTCATAGTCATTCCTCCTGTAGACGTTGGCTGGCGTCCAAGCGAGGTTAAGATTCAGTAAATAACCCTGTTATTCTGAACCTTATCTTTCTTTCAATCCGTTTCTTTTCCTTCATCTTTCACACAACATACTTTTCCAAACATTTGTCTAAATACTGCAATCAGACCCGCTGAGGTCACATTGAAGTGCCATTATCTCACAGAGTTGCCCTGTTCTAGTGCAAAAATAACAAAAGAAAACATTGAAACATTGAAACCGTCCTCCAAACCCCACCATCCATCCATTTATAACATTGATTCTAACTGGATGTTTGCCACTTTATTCTTCCCTGTCCTGTACAGAGAGGACCTGACCATCAGAATGGTAAAGAAATACACAAAAAAAGTGAGTGATTTATAATGGTAAACACTGTTATCCACCCATTCCATGTTTAAGAACATTCTTTCTGCCTTCCTCTGGTTATTTTTGGCCCCGTTTGTCTAGTGCTAATTTCTACTTGATTTGATAGAGACACTAAAAGTTGTTCCATATGCGTTTTGCTACATGTACTCAAACTTGTACACACTACCACCTCCCCAAACACCTTTTGTTTACTTCTTAAGCATCCTCATCGGCCTCTTCCTCAAATTCGCCTTCTTCCTCGGCGGTGGCGTCTTGGTACTGCTGGTACTCAGACACCAGATCATTCATGTTGCTCTCAGCCTCGGTGAACTCCATCTCGTCCATCCCCTCTCCCGTGTACCAGTGGAGGAAAGCCTTACGCCTAAACATGGCTGTGAACTGCTCGGAGATGCGCTTGAACAGCTCTTGGATGGCCGTGCTGTTGCCGATGAAGGTGACGGCCATTTTTAGGCCCCTAGGTGGAATGTCGCAGACGGCGGTTTTGACGTTGTTGGGGATCCATTCCACGAAGTAGCTGCTGTTCTTGTTCTGGACGTTCAGCATCTGCTCGTCGACTTCCTTCATGGACATGCGGCCACGGAACACGGCGGCGACGGTCAGGTAGCGTCCGTGTCTTGGATCACAGGCCGCCATCATGTTCTTGGCGTCGAAAACTTGCTGCGTGAGCTCAGGCACGGTGAGGGCGCGGTACTGCTGGCTGCCTCGGCTGGTCAGAGGAGCGAAGCCGGGCATGAAGAAGTGCAGACGGGGGAAGGGCACCATGTTGACGGCTAATTTGCGCAGGTCAGCATTCAGCTGGCCGGGAAAGCGCAGGCAGGTGGTGACACCACTCATGGTGGCAGAGACCAGATGGTTGAGGTCGCCGTATGTGGGAGTGGTGAGTTTGAGGGTGCGGAAGCAGATATCGTATAAGGCTTCATTGTCTATGCAGTAGGTTTCGTCTGTGTTCTCCACCAACTGATGGACAGACAGTGTGGCGTTGTAAGGCTCCACTACGGTGTCAGAGACTTTTGGGGAAGGCACCACGCTGAAGGTGTTCATGATGCGGTCTGGGTACTCTTCACGGATTTTGCTGATCAGCAGGGTACCCATTCCAGACCCGGTACCACCACCAAGGGAGTGAGTCAGCTGGAAGCCCTGCAGGCAGTCACAGCTTTCAGACTCCTTACGGACCACATCCAGGACAGAGTCAACAAGCTCCGCCCCCTCTGTGTAGTGGCCCTTGGCCCAGTTGTTACCAGCGCCGCTCTGTCCTGTAATGTGACACACATCAGACTGTGAAGGTGAAGCATTTCACATCCTTCGCGTTTGCCATTTTAATTGTATATTTTGAACATATTTTGCACATTTTCTTTTTTGCCAGTCACTCACCAAATACAAAGTTGTCTGGTCTGAAGATCTGTCCAAATGGTCCTGAACGCACGGAGTCCATGGTGCCGGGCTCCAGATCAACTAGAATAGCTCTTGGTACATATTTACCTCCTCCACGAGAGACAGAGAGACAGAAACAAGGGGAAAAGCAGACCAGCTCAGTACACATAAGAAATTAAATCTCTAAAAGAATGTATTTTAATGTATCTACATGTAGGTTTAGGTTTAAAAAAAAAAGATGCAGGATATGATGAGGTAAGATGCCCTCTTCATGTTTATTTTTTCGTGACCTCTAGATGTCACCAAGTCTTAACTCAACACATTTATTGAATGGTTATTATGCTTTAATGTTGACTTAATTACAGTGGTGTACAGTATTTATATTAGTAAAAATATTGTTTTATAATCAAATTTAAAAATTAAAAAGACACCCCCCAGAACTGGGGCAAAAGGTTCCCCGTGCAGTGTTGTTGCTGGTGTTAATTTAATAATTATTATAATTCATGGAGTTTTAATATAATTATTAAATATAACATTTAAAATAATTATATTCTATTCTATTCATTTAATTTAAATCATTAAAAAAGATTTAAAATGAGGTAAAAATAGGAAAAATCAGGCAGTTCAAACTTTCAAGTCCCTTTTTATGATTTTCAGATTTTGCTTTAGAAACCAAATTAGCAAATCTATTGCCATAAAAGTCAGCATTAAACAGAAATCTTTTCTTCTCCATCATGAGGTGTTTCCCAGTTAAACAGCTTCTCTCACACAAAAAAAATAATAATAATAATTTTGGGCTGGACTTTTCTCCATCGGGAATTGGTTGGATTGTTGGATGGACTGTTGTTGTTTGCTGCGTTTGTTTCATGTGAGTGACAGGTTTCTGGAGAGGAGGGATTTTGGTCCCGCCCTCACGCCAGGATACACATCATCAGAGAGGAGATGTCATGGGGGGAGGGGGTAGCAATGTTTTTGATTTCGATTACGGTGGTATTTTTTAATGATGTGCAGAGATAAATAATTTATCATAAAAATATAAACTTTTTTTTTTCTTGGTGACTTTAATAATATATTAGTTGATGTATCATCATCCTGTACATGCTAAATGCGTCTCTAAATATGTTACACTTTAGCAGGAAATGCACACTGTTCTTAAAGGGGCATCTTGCCCCAAACGTGTGTCTCAGTAAAGTACCTGTAGCTTCGTTGTAGTAGACGCTGATTCTGTCCAGCTGCAGGTCACTGTCTCCATGGTAGGTTCCTGTTGGGTCAATCCCATGTTCATCACTGATCACCTCCCAGAACTGCAAACACCACACAGCAATTTAAAGCATCTCCCCACATGCAATTAAATGTAACTCAGTATTCATTTCAGCAATTCATTTATGCAAGGCTACATAAAATCGTCCCATAAACCACATTTGAAAAACTGTAAACTAATCTATTGCTAGTCTGTAATCTGCAATGACTGGAATCCGTTCAATGAGTTTTAGCTGAGAAAGAGGCTTTATGGATGTCTAAATCATTAATTCTATGTTACTGTCCAAGTGACCTTAATCTGAGAGAGAATCGGAGGGAGAGAGGGTTGAGATGGACTTAACAAGGCTGCGAGTAAATGGAGAAAGAAAAGATTGTTCTTGGGATATATTGAAAATAATTGTTTTGAAAGAATGGGGCCAATAAACTAGAAGGCGCTGACTGACAAAGCCCTACTGTGACCCTGTTCTGACACTCTCGCCTATCAAAACCTGTTACTCCAGGCAGCCTACATTTCTGCTGTCATCACATCATATCATCATAATATACTGTGCTGACACATATGAAACCTATTTGATCTTTTTAAAATTAAGATGATTATCCCATCTTTCTTGAATACACTAAATGTGGCCAATTATTTAATCCACAAAATCAAAGGTCCCATAAATATGCAATTAACTCATTAATTATTCATATTTCATTTATATCTGTACCATAGTGGGGATGGGCTGCAGCTGTTAGAGCCATTAAGTCCATTTGTGAATGCCTCCTCCTCCCCACCCTGACCTCAGATGAGTTCAACAGACACTCACAATCTCATCATTTGAAAGGCATGTCGAAGTCTTATGAAGGATGAAGACGATTTAACCTCATTTTTGATGCCACAGAGGACGTGTGCATCTTTAATGAGGCCATGGGTGTGAATATGTCCTTGTTGCCGGCTTTAATCTCTGTGTTGATGTGATAGAAAATCAGATTTAATGGATTAATTGGATATTTAAAATTCATAATACTTTTATTACAACAATTAAAGTAAAAAGATAACTAATTTTAGCGCAAATTAAACAATGACTCTCACTAAAATAACGCGATTTAACTTCATAATTTCACGTTATTAGTCTACTTGTTAGTCTAAATGTTCATTGTTATTCTCCAGCGCCCCACCCTTCCCATCATCCACCGTTGGACCACTTAAATCACAGCGGTCAATATCCACACATCGATAAAAATACGGATTTAGTTCAAACTTAGACAATACTCTCTAAAATAATTTCCCGTGAAAATGATGTAGAGGTATGCGGTTGTAATATTAGTGCCACGTGTCACGGCTCGCGCACTGGCCCTGACAGCTGTTTAAAGGGCTCGTGACACTGATAACGGGTAGTCATGGTAATTACTGAGAGCGCTGCTGTTCACATCGGATCCGCCACACCCGGTGCATTGTAAAGAATGAGAGAAAGAAAGAGGACAGACCCCCCTTTCCCCAGCGAACCCCTTCACCCACAGCTCTGATTTACAGACAAAGAGATTTATAGTTGGAGTGTGCGGAATTTGAGCATCATTTATATGAAATAGTGGGAATGAAAGAGGAGTGGGACCCGCATATTTTAGGCGTGAATAAAAGGGGGTTCAGATGAGGGAAAAAAGACAAAGCATTGCAATGGAAAAAAAACTTTTCTTGCAAATAAACTGGGTCTGCTCAACTACTCAACTGCTCAACGTGTTGCCATAGAGTAATGCATTATTAATAACCTCTGGCTGCAAAGCAAAATAAAATAGGCATGTTATGCAAAATATGCCTTAATATATCTAATATATCGAAAAACCATAAGTACAGAAAATAGTTCTATTTTAGATCAGATAAAGATTTGAACTAGAATAACATTGGCATTCTTTACATATATTGGATTCATTGTTGCATTCTGAGACACTTGTACTGTTATTTAGTCGTAGATGCTAAATATAAATAACTCACTTTATACTCTGAAAAACTGTTCTTACCTTGGCACCGATTTGGTTTCCGCACTGACCGGCCTGGATATGAACAATCTCCCTCATTGTTAGAAATTGTGTGAGAAGTTCTCAAATAAACTTGAAAAGTAACGGCGAGGCTCAACAATAATTTGGTAAAGCCGGACAAAGGCTTTATATTCCTGGACTGTCTCCAGAACGAGGCTGGAATAGTAGTGGGCGGGGCACGACTGGATGTTGAGAAACCTGATTGGTGCAAGACACATTTTAGTGGCGGGGATTGGAGTGCAGACCGGAAGTATATAGGGAGTGCCAACAAGGATTGTGTGTAGAATATAGAGAAAAGTCTGCTGGTGGTATCCAATTGTGCTTTTCTTATTAAAATGTTCTAGTCACACTTTTAAATCAAATCTCCTTTGTATCTTTACTATCTAGACAAAATGTGCTCTTGAACAATTGCTCTTCTATGAAAATAATACACATATGATATAGTCAGTCATTGTTATGGTGTATAAATATGTTATGCATTATTGTTTAACTTTTTGTTTAATTTTAATTAATAAAGTTTACCCACTAATTTCTTTATGGATACAAAATGGGGACAATGATAAATATACATTGACTGGTACAGAGCATAAAAGATGGGAATAGTCAAAAGCTCGCTGCACTGACAAAGCCATTATGGAGCTGATGAACCTGAGACAGTGAAAAGAGTATCAGAGAGACTGTAGACTTCCTTAAGGGGAGACACTGCAGGCAAAAACACTGTTTTTTTTTTATGCACCTGTCAATTTTGAGATTTTGGGCTTTTTGGTTTTTCATAAAGTGTTTTTTCAGACTAGTAGAATGAAAACATCCAAAAGACACTGTTAAGTGTCTATTTGTGTCAATAGATTTCAATTACAACATATATATTTAAAGGCTGTTTTCTCAAAAAGAGTTTTTTCTCCTACACTGAGCCATACATCTCCACTTCAGTAGCACTTACACACACCAAACTTTACATTTTTATTTCTGTCTATATCCTGAAGGTTTTTACAGAGGGATTTGTTCATATATAATTTGCTTGATTATATACAACATTTTAATCCCCCAAAATTGTCAAAATATAGTGTTTTCTGTCTGTTCTAAGTATTTTCTGAATTATGGAGTGACAAAATGAGATACCCAAAATTCCCTCTGTAAAAACTTTTGACTGTAATATGTCAAAAAAATTAAACAAGAATTTTGAAACTGACTTCATCCAGTGTTTAGATTTTTGTACTAGAAATGTATGCAAATTAGTGCCTATTTCATTAAATAATGCCTCATTTGAATATTTAAACCTAATATTTGAGAAAACTTGTAATACAAAAAATGTTTGCAATTATCAATGCAATCAATCAACTAGGTAAGTAAGGCGATAACTATTAGTTAATTTTTTTTTACCCTATTCACCTGCAGTGTCTTGCCTTAAGTAACTTAAATATATAAGAATAGTCTAAAGGCATCATGAAAGGAATAAAGAAATATACAGAAAAATGACCTGTTTTGTGGTAAACATGTTCCTTAGTAGCCCACTCTGGACTTCTCACATTTGCTCTCACATTTCTCACAAAAATTATAACTGAAACAATTAAAATACTTAAAAAAAATAGCTATGAAATGAAAAGTCCAAATTATTAAATATAAAGTCATAGTTATGACATAGGCTACATAAATCGACTTTTTAGATCATTATGACTTATTATATTATAGTATTTCATAATATTTACATAATTGTGATTTAGAATCTCATAATTATTACCAAAGCATGATTTTAAAAGGATGAATTGGGCGTATTTGTTTAGATATCTAAGAGCAAACAAATGAAGGTGTCTTATTCCTCAGTTCACAGCAGAGAGCATTCTTCTTACTACTCTGTATGACCGTCGTAAATCCTAGTGAACTACCTACCTAGGCTGCATTTTGCGCATCGCGAACGCCCACAAGTGTAGTGAGGGTGGGGACCTCACTAGTTTTGAGACACCTCCTCAGTGTTGTGAATGGGCGTGACCGAGTTTGCGTGATTACGACGAGCTTTCGCCGTTGACCAAAGTGAGACAACCCGAGCCACATTTTCTTCGTTTTTTACGAAACATCAGCAATCGGTAAGAACTTATGGGCTTATCTAAATATCAAGAAGTTTCTGAACTTGTGATTCTCAACACCAAAGTGAACTTTAGTCGCTTTAAAAACAGCATAGCCGCTGCTAAGCAGCAGCCAAGCATTTCCTGTTCTGTCGCAAAATACATTAGTGCCTCTAAACACGTAACGTTAACGTTGCTAGGAGTTCTACATACATTCTATTCGCAGGGTTTGTTATTGTTTGTTTTCAGACCGTTTTATTGCGAGAGATACGTTTATTTATCGCCGAGGGTTATTGTTTTGGGAATAGTTTTATATGAAGATTTGTAACTATTTTTTTTTATCTTAATGCGTATTGTGTAATATTCTGCATTTTTAAAATTTTACATTTGTGATGTAAACTAAATTATTGCATAGCATTAACAGGTCCGTGATTTGAAAGTGAAAAAAAAGCTGTAGTTGATTTAAAAAACACACTCAAATGAGAGACATAAATTAGAAGTCAATATATTTCACTGAACTCTTGAGATTAACTAGTTCTGTCTGTGTTTTCTCAGATGTCATCTAAAATATTCCCAGCACGTGCTGATCTAGTGACTGATGCCTTTTAAATACTGCTGCTTTCTTTCTTCAGATCTAATTCAGGATGTTTTACACCTGTGGTCCCAATGAGGCGATGGTGATCTCAGGTATGCTGCATCTGTTCGGCTTTATTACACAGTTATGTCAGTTATGTATATAAATAAACATAATTAAAAATCCTCCTTCGAGGTTGCATATGATGAGAGAGAACTTAAAATTTAAGCAGCTGTTGATTGATCCGGATAGCTTATAACTAATGATTGACACCCATGAGACTTTTACAAGAAACCGTTCTGTAATGATCCTAAAGATCAATGATATTGTGCAAACTACATTCTTTTCTTAAACAATGTCCAATGCAGAACTGGTTTCAGCTGTTCATGTGACTTTCATTCACAGGTTAAAACAGACACAAAGTTCACTGTAATGGTTGTTATTTTTTGTGTAGATAAATGTCAGTGGTTACACATTAAAATGACTTTAATGCTCAGGGGAAAAACCCCAGCAGGCTCACATTTACTACAACAAGGTTAATGCAGTCAAACCACACTGTACAGAGGGGCAGAATATAAGTCACCAGTCACCATTATGTCTCTGTCATCCTCGTTCTCTCTGTAAACAGTTAACATGTTGCTGGAGACATGCGATGGTAGGAAGTGTGCTAACGAGTGTCTTTACTAATGTTGGAAATCCTGCACGGGATTGACCTTGTTTTTTGAATGGAGAAACATTTTGTGTCGTAATTTCTGAAATGTGTGTGGGTGGATTTGTGTGGATTTCCAGCAATGTAATGTTATGATGACATACGTTTCTCTGCTGTTAAACTAGAAGTGTGTCCTGATAGTAAAAGTGAATCATTTGTAAAGTGGTTGCCAGTTTTATTCATAGGAATTGGCTTCTTTTTTTTTTTTTTCATTTTTAAATGTTGTTAAAGTAGTAAAAGTAAAAAGACTCTTATTGCATTGATTTGATCAAAAATACAGTAAGTCATATTGTGAAATATTTTTACAATTGAAAATAACTTTTTTTTCTACTTTTATATGTTGTAAAATCTTAATTTATTCCTGTGACGGCAAAGCTGAATTTTCAGCAGTCATCACGTCAGTCTTCAGTCACATGATCCTAAAATGCTGATGTGCTGCTTACTATTTTTGTGAAAACTGTGATAGTTTTTTTTTTTTTTTTTTTAGGATTATTTGATGAATAGGAATTGCAAAAGAACAGCATATATTTGACATCATTATTTTTGTATTATTTCTTACTAAATGTATTAATTTCTTTAAAAAATCTTACTGACTCCAAACCTTTTTTAAAATAAATAAAATAAAATAAATATAAAACAAAAAATATAGTTTCATGACCAGTAATATTTATTAAGTATATTGTGCATCTATATATTTCTATTGGTAGAAAATGGTTATTTAATCATGCTTTCCACTTTAAAACACTTTATTTAATTATAATGATTTCAATTTCTAATAATTTATTTAGGCAAAATAGTATTGAACTGTATTATTGACCATTTATCATTTACTAGCCTTAAAATAAAAAATAATGATCAACTTATCTGTATCTGTCATTATTTTAATATAAGAGCGTTTGTATTATTGTTATATATGCACCGTTATGGTGTTATTAAATTACTGATACTATAGTGTAAGATTTTTCATTTTGGATATACCTCCCACCCCTAGCTAGTAAATTGCCACTTAGTATGTTTTCAATCAAGTCTTGACACTTTATACCAGCAAATAAAATCTCTTTATGTTGTCTCTTTCAGGATGTGGCCGCTCTCCTCCTCTATTGATTGCTGGTGGAAGAGTGTTTGTTTTTCCCTGCATTCAGCAAATCCAGCGGTATGTATAGAATTACAATAAAAGACGGATTATTAGAACATGTTAGTGCAAGAACACACGTGCATAGAAACCATTCTGTTTAACCAGATGCTGCAGTGTGAGTCACTAATGTAATTCCAGAAAGGACTAAGAGTCTCGGGCCTCATGAATGATGGGAATAAGATCAAGAGGCGGTCCTGTGTGCAATAGAGACTCCACTTGTGTTTACATTAATCTCCACGTATATTAATGAATCACTCAGTCCTCAAAGAATACTTTCTTCTCATTTTGTAGATCACTGCAGTGGTTTGTAGATTACTGCGGATGAATTTGCTTTAGCTCCACCAAGTCTGTTGATGATTTGATTACTGTACATCAGCAGTCACATCTGTGAGGTTAAGCTCAGCCATCAATGTGCAGAACTAAATGTGGGTGTTGCTTAATTTTGGGGGTGGGATTATCTATTTGCCCACATAATGGGAGACAATAGATATGTTTGTTTATGGAAGCTTGTTTAAAGGGTAATTGCAATATTTCTTTCTTGCAATGCTAAGTTTATATCTCATAATTCAGACTTTTTTTGTAATTATGAGAAAAAAAGTCACAAAACAGATGTTCACTCAAATCTGAGAAGAATAGTCAGAATTATGAGCTATAAACTCAGAACTGTGAGAAAAAGTTGCAAATATCTTTTTCATTTTTTGTTTTGTGGCAGAAAAAAACTGAATTGCGAGATGTAAACTGAGAATTCACAGCAAAAAGTAAGAATTGCCAGGAAAAAAACACTAAATTGAACTAAAAACTAAAAAGTCAAGATCTTTATTTCTTTTAATCTTTTTATTTTAATTTTAATTTTTTTTAAATCCATTGTGGAAACAGGCTTCCATATTCATGAAACCTGTGTGGGTAATCAAACTTTGAGCAATTTCATATGGATGGCATGTATATCTGCCTTGATTTAAGAATGGTTTGTTTGTAAAAAAAAATTACATTTTTCTTTGCTCCCAGGATCTCTCTCAATACTCTGACTCTGAATGTGAAGAGTGATAAGGTCTACACCAGACATGGAGTACCAATCTCAGTAACGGGCATTGCCCAGGTTAGAGACAAACACATTTTACAATCATTTGTTGCACACATATGTTGTACAGTCTGTAAGCGCTGCTGTTCATGTGTTCTGCAGGTGAAGATCCAGGGTCAGAATAAAGAAATGCTGGCCGCAGCCTGTCAGATGTTCATGGGGAAGTCCGAGGGTGAGATTGCACAGATTGCCCTCGAGACCCTTGAGGGACATCAGAGAGCCATTATCGCCCACCTGACTGTGGAGGTACTGCCACGTGCTAAAAGAGCTGTTTGTATTCTGTATCACACACAAAGAGATGGAAGAAACAAACTTTTATAAGAAGATTTCAAAGAGGACTGGAGGGTTTTAGTGCTGAAATAAACAAGCAAACTTTGCTGACTGAAACATGTGATGTGCAACTAACAGGGTTCCCACGGGTCCTTGAAATCCTTGAAAGTTTGTGAATCTGATTAAAAATTTTCAAGGCCCTGGAAAGTTTTTGAAAATAAACAAACATAGATACAGGTCCTTGAAAATTCCATATTACTCCCTCCGGTCCGCTATGCATACTAGCTTGCTTGATTTACGTTGCACATTTATGCGTTACGTTAAGTGTTTCCCACGTGAGGTACTTTGTGTTGTTCATTGCCATGACGTTCACACGCACACGAAACTACTAAGATGGTACCTCAGCGTTTCACAGACGCACCGTGAAATATTGCAAAAATAGGCTGAAACGTGATGACTGGAAAATGCAAGTTTCAAGATATTTGGCTCACCAAAGAAGATTACAAAGAATGGCTTGCCAGAGATCCAAAGGATGTAATGTTGAATTGCTTTGCTTGTTAAGATAATGTAAAGCCATGAGGCAAGAAAAACTTAAAAGCGTATTCATATATCTTAAAACTTCTGGTTACATGAGCCTAAGCTCTTTTCAATAAAATCCATGCAAAAGTTAATATCAGATCATTTTAGAATACAGTATAGTATGTACCAAATATTATTCAATTGTATGCAAAACAGAAATACGACAAATATCAGATTTCTGTCATATGGCCAAAAATAAATGCAAAAAAAAAAAATTTGCTTTTTTGCATAGTTGTGTTTGACACATGAAAACTGTAACAATGTATCTTACAAGGTGACGCGATGTAACCTTTGCTCTCACTTGAAATGTGTCCCCACATTAAGTCCTTGAATTTGAGGGTATTGGACCTGGAAAGTCCTTGAAAGGTCCTTGAATTTGAAGTTAACCAAGGTGTGGGAACCCTGAACTAACCGTTCTGATGCTGTTAGCTGATTATTTGTTATTTATTGTACAATCTTTCTCTCTGTAGGAGATCTATCAGGACCGTAAGAAGTTCTCAGAGCAGGTCTTTAAGGTGGCTTCCTCTGACCTGGTCAACATGGGGATCGGTGTGGTCAGCTACACGCTTAAAGATGTGCATGATGATCAGGTGACTATAATCATGCACCACACACCCTAAAATACAAATGCTTGTAGTCATTGTGATTTTATTTTTTATTATTTAATTTTTTTTTAAAGGTTTTTATGGTCACCAAGAATGCATTCATTTGACAGTAGTATTGTGAAGTGTTATTACAATTTAAAAGAACTACTTTAATTGAAATATTTGTAAATAAATGTAATTTATTTTTGTGGAGTTTTCAGCAGCACTGACGCTCCAGTCCAGTAATACATAGACCATTTGAAATCACAGCATTTATCTGAAATAGATCTTTTGTAACATTATAAGCATGTTTTATGTCACTTTTTATGTATTTAATGAGTCGTTGCTAAATAAAAGTATACATTTCTTCCAAAAAAAAACATTTCATGACCTCAAACGTTTTAAAAGGTAGCATATTTTTCTTTAATGCGGAAGTAAGCCTATATCAAGAAGAATAACAGCTTGCAGTAAACGGTAAAACTGTTTTCACTGCAAACCGTAATTAAGATAATACATTAAAATAAAATGGTAAGACACACCAATTTTCAATATCAAGCAGCACAACTAGCTGTTTTGTACAGCTAAAAATAGCTGGATGTGGATGAGACCGGAAACTAGACCCATAGAATTTATAAATAGCCGGGCCCATTCTTACGGGAAGAAAAAGGTGGATAATCGTAATAATATGTATATATGTATATCAATTCAATTCAGTTCAATATTGCTTTATTGACATGACTGTAAAACATACAATATTGCCAAAGCTTGAAATATATGTGGAGAAATATAATAACAATGAAAAGATCAAAATAATAGAATAAAAACCTTATAACAATATAAACTTAAATAAACAGTGTAACAAATAAGAACTTATTATCACTCACCTGAAACTCACTCGGACTTCCTTACAGAATTATCTAAGCTCGCTGGGTAAAGCTCGTACTGCTCAGGTGCAAAGAGACGCCCGTATCGGTGAAGCTCAGTTCAAGAGGGATGCTGTCATCAAGGTGAAAATTTGACATATTTCTGTAATCATTGATGCTTGTATAAACATTGATGTGATGGATAAAACTGTAAATGTGCTTGTTTGTGTATGTAGGAGGCTCACGCCATGCAGGAGAAGATCTCTGCTCAGTATAAGAATGAGATTGAGATGGCTAAAGCCCAGAGAGACTTTGAGCTGAAGAAAGCCGCCTATGACGTTGAAGTCAACACCAAGAAGGCAGAGTCTGAAATGGCCTATCAGCTTCAGGTAGCAAATGATATTCAACTTGGTTTTCACAACTAGGCAAGTACAACAAAAACGACAATTAAGTCACATCTACTGACATATTCACTCGCCGTCATTTGCATTAGGTGGCCAAGACGAAGCAGCGTATCGAGGAGGAGAAGATGCAGGTTCAGGTTGTGGAGCGTACGCAGCAGATCACTCTACAGGAGCAGGAAATCAGCCGCAGGGAAAAGGAACTGGAGGCCAAAGTCCGGAAACCAGCCGAGGCCGAGAGATACCGCATTGAGAAGATCGCTGAGGCAGAAAAGTGAGAACCGAGGGTCCAAAAGTTTTGGCGTTTTGTCTGATTTAACGCACATCTGTGCTTTAGTGGAAGCAAATCTGAAGAATAGAACTCATAGCTTGGTATGATAGTCTCGAAAAGCCATTTAATGTTCTCTCATCTAACAGGCTTCAGCTGATAATGGAGGCAGAAGCTGAGGCGGAGACCATCAGAGTGAGTTCACGAATCTCCTCACACGCTTGTTTTTTGCCGTTCACTTGTTTTTTGCCACTCAACATACATCTTTTCCTGTCTCTCTTTCAGATGAGGGGAGAAGCAGAGGCCTTTGCAGTGGAGGCAAAGGGTCGGGCTGAAGCCGAGCAAATGGCCAAAAAAGCAGATGCTTTTAAGCAGTACAAAGAGGGAGCCATGGTGGACATGCTGTTGGAGAAACTCCCACTGGTTAGTGCATCTGACCTTTTGAATGTCAGTAAATAAGTTGAATGATAAGACCACTTAATAATGGCCTCCACTCCTCTAGATGGCGGAAGAGATCAGCAAACCACTCTGTGCAGCCAATAAGGTCACCATGGTGTCCAGCGGTGGGTCAGAAGTGGGCGCAGCGAAGCTGACAGGAGAAGTTCTGGAAATCATGAGTCGCCTGCCGAGCACAGTGGAGAAACTGACTGGAGTCAGCATCTCACAGGTGACCGTGCTCACATCAGCAATTAAATCACTTTAGTGCTGATATCAGGCAGTAGATCACATGAGCTGCGACGTCTGCATTCCCTTGGCTAGTTGCCATAATTTGTTTTTGTTGCGTCATCATTTGTCTCTTTCACATGTCACTGCCTATAACCAACTATCATCAAAATGGAACTAGGGAAAATATTGGTCACACTTCATTTTAAGGTCCAATTCCTGCTATTAACAAATCATTAACTACGATTTTTGCCACAATAATCTCCTAATTTGTTGCTTATTAATAAGTAGTTAGTAAGGTAGGTGGGTTAATTGGGTAGGATTAAGGATGTAGAATATGGTCATGCAGAATATGTGCTTTATAAGTACTAATAAACAGCCAATATGTTAATAATAGGCATGCTATTAAGCAACTAGTTAATTGTGAGAATTGGTCCATATACTAAAGTTACCAATATACTATTTAACTTGAAGTAAAATGCAGTAAAAGTCTAGTTTAAAATAATCAAATTTCTTCACTAAAAAAATCTAAATTTACAGTATTTATTTTGTTAGTGCACATTGTTAGTCTTAAGGTGAACAGGCTCTGGAATGGCAGTCCTTCTCTGATGACATCAGTTTGATGGTTTGGGCAGAATATGCTTAACCACGCCCCCTCCGTTAGTTTGCTGTGAGTGAGAGATGAGAGGAGGAGCGCAAAAATAAAACCCCGCCCTCTATTCAATATTCCGCTTCAGTTGGAAATTCGTCACTGTACTGAAAAAAGTTGGCAGCAACTTCCAGTTCTTATATATTTAAAATTAAATATTAATATGTAATTATTGTTAATATATCAATTATATTTTATTTATATTTTATTAATTATTTATATGGACCTGTATAAATACATAATAACAAACAGCAATATTGTCCAGCGTATATATTTTTGTTACCGAAACGTTTAATTGAAATAAGACCGTTTGAACTGATTCAGGAAAATGTCTCAAACTTAATAACTCTAACAATGCTATTAAAAGTATTTTAAACTTAATGGCCAAATGAAAGCACATATTTATTTTTGCAAAATCTTCATAA
Organism: Onychostoma macrolepis; assembly: GCF_012432095.1. NCBI lineage: Eukaryota > Metazoa > Chordata > Actinopteri > Cypriniformes > Cyprinidae > Onychostoma > Onychostoma macrolepis. The sequence goes on along the minus strand of NC_081170.1, from coordinate 19,226,018 downwards.
ATTGACTTTCTTGATTAAGAATTGCTCCTTAAGATTCCATTTGATTACTATAGAAATACAGTAAAAATGGCTTTTAAACACTAAATGTTAACTTCTCTTTTTTTGGCCAGGTTATTTCAACCCGCATGGGCTAATGTAGTTCATGGAGAAGGAATCGGGTCTGATCTGCTCTGATCGTGGATCTCAGCTCTTCCTGTCTGTGTGCATGCCTGTGTTTGTACTGAACCTGGAACATTGAGGACCTTTTCGTTTTTGTAATCCAGCATTTGTAATATTCAGTTTTTATATTCTGTTTTGTGAATTATTTTATCACATTATATGATCATTTTGTAAGTTAGGTGAAACTACATGATCTGCTCTAGAGCCTCTGTTAATGGTGAATATTCAGGGAAGCAGGGCTGGTCTTTCTTTCAGTTTTGAATAGTTTTTGAATAGAGCCACACGCCTGTTGCTTCTGGTACAGTTTCTTTCAAAACCAAAGTGCATTCAAGTCAAATGCATGTAAATTCACCTGAAGTGCATTACTGAAGCCATAGTCCATGTGCATGATGCCTTATATCTGCAGACACTGAAATGTGATGCTTTATTCTTGCTGTTTTAAGATTTAATGGTCCGTGAAGATTTTTTCCTGTAAACTGTTGCACTAGAGTTTGCAGGCACATATTGAAAATGATTTGGAATATAATACATTTTTTTGTTACGGTCTGTGTGCTCAGTAGAGTGATTTATGCAGCAAGTTGAAAAGTAAGAGGAGGTGGAAAGTGGGTGAAGAAAAGAAACCCTTTGATTTTTGAGGTCGATGAACAAACAGGAAAAAAATAAGAGGAAACTGGTTAGGTATTTAACAAAGGCTGCAGTCAGACATGTGTCTGCGGCCACAGAAACTCCAGTGAAGGCTGTTGGTGGTTTCATTTCTCATATCAACATAGTCTTTTTGTTTTATCATGCTGCTGTGTACTTCACACTAAAATCAACTCAACATTACCAAAGGTAAACCTATGCATCTCAGTTTATGCCTTCAAAGTGCCTCAAAGCTCTTTTTTACTTCCTCGCTGAATCAACCTGCCCTGATTGTGTTTCAGCAACAGGAACTGTGATATGTCATGTGATACTTCCTGGCCTTAATGACTCATTTCGTTCAGAATATTCAATTTGTTTGCCATTAGTTTGTTTTTATTGGTGTGAAGACTCATTATTGTTTTTATATGAAAAACTAACCCAATTTTATGTTCAGTGGTGATATAAACTGAAGACCTATATAACCAGGCTGAGATTTATACATATCAAGTATGTACTGTTTATTATAATCAATAAACTAGTAGTGTGCGCTGTACTTTATAACTTTACTGCTCTGTGTGAATGTGTGTGTTTGCACAAATGTAGTGTTTTTAATGCTGTTTTGAGTATGAATGTGACATGACATACAACTTAAAATTAACAAATTGTTTTTGAGCGTAAATGAAAACAAGCACCCGATTTCACTTTATTTGAAAAGGTTACTTTATTAAAACACCTACAAAAATAGACAACACAGGCAACGACACTGACTAACACAGGCAAGGAGTCTAAAACAGAGACAGACGGACCCGATTAATAACAGATAGCAATATTAATGAAGAAAATTATGTCCCATGAAGTATTTACATTTTTCATTATTTATGAAACATGAATAGCTGAGGACAGAACATGCCCAAAACTATATTTATAAAAATACAATAAAGGTTCAGGGCCTCAGTGTACCAAAAAAAGGTTAAAGGTCATTCAATAAGCATAATCAGCATGGTAATATAACCATTTGGGAATCACATTCTTCTGTGTATATTACAGTATACATGTTGTTTTCCACCCCCACCTACACACACAGTCTTGCTCTTAAATGAGGAAGAGGTGGCATCACCACACTAGGTTCAAGTTAAATCTACAGTCTGCTGTATGCAATTATGTACTGTAGCTTTAAGAGAGTTTCCTGCAAGTGTCCTACAGGTTTACATAGTAAATTCAGGACAAATGCTTTGCTAATTTTTCTGTTCATCCAGTTCATTTCTCATTATATAGCCTAGGCAATAACTTTGACACACTTATTGGTATAAATGTACATGGCTGTGACCATTCTGCTTTTTCTCTCACTAAATTCCTCCAGGCTCATATTCAGACTTTACAAATAGTCAATTGGTAGCCAATTCCATACAATTCCCATCCAAAAGCATCTTTAAATTCCACACAGAATATACTGATGCCCAGAAGTTCAGGGTGTGCGTTCAGCTTATTCAAGTCAGTGAAAGTCATTTTTTGTATCAGCAAATAAATCACATTCACACTTAATGCCCATTCACGCCAAGAACAATAACTACATTGTTGTCTAATAACTTTATATTTATCATAAGCATGTGATGCAATTATTCTGCCACTTTAAATGCTCATGCTCTTTAAAGTCAGGTGGATTCTCGTTGGCTGTCAATCAGCTGGAACATTTTTTTTTTATTTTTTTTTTTTAAAGTGATTCCAATGATATAGTTCCTTTGTGTCATTATTATTGTGGTTGTAGTATGGACTTATTATTAGAATTCAAAATATTAAAGCTTTATAGTTATCGTCCTTGGTGAGAATGGGCCTTAAAGAACATTATCATTGGAATTACTTTCAGAATATATTTTTTCCTAGCTGATGGATGATAAAACATCGACAGCCAATCAGAATCCACCCAGCTGTTCAGTGCTTGACTATTTAAAGTGAACGACAATATAACTCCAGCAAGTGCTTATAATGAACAAAACATTATCGGCTTATGGTGTGAATGCTATATAATTATCGTCATGGTCATTGTTCTTGGTGTGAACAGGCCTTTATAGTTAATGAAGGGAGGAGTGACTATAAATGGTGAGATAACTGAGGAAAGGCCCACTCAAACTAAGAATGAAAGCCATACCAACACATGATAATGCTCTGTTTATTACAAGCAAAGGCTGCAGTTTTGTCTTTGCAACTTTAAATGCTTAAGTTCCTTAAAGTAAGATTCTGATTGGCTGTCATCAGTTGGAAAAAAAATCATTCTGAAAGCGATTCCCACCATATTGACATCATTATAGCGGTGGAGTGGGTTTCCTTGTTCTTACAGAATTATAATGATACTTCACAATTGTAGTTTTTGTCCATGGTCTGAACAGACCTTAAGGGACCATTTAGGGGTGAAGTCACAAAAATCCATTTTCTATTTTGGCAATATCATGTTATGAGCCCGTGTTTCACATATCAGCCACTGATGTACATAATTATTTACATAATGTAAATAATTCAGCCATTTATGTACATAATTTTGAATAGACACCAAAAGATCTTTTAAATGTGTTATGGACATTTATAGACACTTTAAATGGTTCTTTAAAAATGATTTCATATCAATGAGATGAAAACGTCCCACTCAGTGTTGAATGTTTAACAATCTGTGAGCATTTCTTAATGATGAATTACCCTCCACCACAGAAAAGACATGAAAAATTGGCTTATACATCCTCAGATTGTCTACATGACTACGAATGCTAGCAAAGTTAGACTGAATTTACTGATAAAAATGTTATTCACTATTTTCACTTAATATGCAAGTAGAAAAACTATTTCTGTATTTCTGCTATTGTACGTTTTAATACGCATATCTGCCAAATGTTTCCCTAAATGGACAGTTTGTAGAGCCGTGTGCTTTTGTGCGGCCTGTCATCTAGCTATGAAACCCTCCACCAGTATATATGATTATGTTTTGAGATCTTTTCAGTGTTTAGGGAATGAAGAGACAGTTTTGATACAGGTTAGAGGACCAGATTTAAGGTTCAGAAGCCAAGCAACATTTTATCCCAAAATCAATCTCACATTATTCCTTTTAGACCATCGTCGGCGCTTGGTCATCATTACTAGACCTCACAGAACACAGAAGACTTCAGTTTTACAGCAGGAAACATTTACAGAGAGGTTTCATTCTTAGGTTCACAGAGAAAATATGAGGCAGAATAGTGTTTCAGAAAAAAAGAGCCATTTCTGTGGTGCATTCTGGGAGATTTGTGTCTCTGTGAAACAAAATACTGTGGAATAGTGATGTGATGAGTATTGATAGTGGGGGAACAGCGAGTCTAAAATGATTTGGCGATAAAATGTTGCTTGAAGAGTTCAGGATTTCAGGATAAGGGATGAGAAGTGGGTCATTTAGGGGCACCGAACCTGCGGCTTTTATTCGCCCCCAACCCAACCATCAAAAAATACACTAATTTACATAAGAGTGCTTAGCCGTGTCTGCTTAAAAACACACCACCAGTCTGTGGTCCACACACACTTTCTTACATTCTTCCGCTTTTCATCTCTCTGTCACTTTCTAAACCATGTTCATGGCGTCTTCGGTGAGGAAGGAGTGAATGTACGCAAAGGAAGGCCGTAGTTTACAGTCTCTGTTCCAGCAGCTAAGCATCAGCTCATACAAACCCTGTGGGCACACAGCCGGGCGAGACAGGTACACCTGATCCAGAGAGAGAGAGTGCGTGAGTGAGTGAGACTGTGTCAATGTTTTTCTTATGAGGGTTAATAAGTGTCAGCAAACACACATACCTGTCTGCCCTGGTCTCTGAAAAACTCTCCTGCGTTGTCAATGACCTGTTCATCGGTCATGTGACTGTACGGCTGCTCCTGACACACACTCAGCATCTCCCATAGCGTCACGCCGAATGCCCACACGTCACTCGCCGTTGTGAACTTCCCCTACAATAAAAAAAAAAAAGATGGGTATGCAGAACACCAGTATTATGTACATTTGTGAGCTAATAAATCTGAATATGCATATGGCATGTTGTTTATTTGACTTTATTATATCCAGTGGGGTCCAAAAAGAAAGAAACATGCTAAAATTATATTTACGATTTGTGACACTATGCATGTGAGCTCCATTGTTCAGATAAAAATGTTTCAAAGATTTTTTTTAATAAATGTAAATGCTACTTAATAAATATAAATTACGTAATTAAATTCAATTATAATAATGCAGAAAAACATGAAGCATTTTCAATAGTGGTCGCAAATCTTTTGGACCCATTATATATTATATTTTTATTTATTAATAAATTTGTAAAAATTCAACATGTTGTAATATATATATATATATATATATATATATATATATATATATATATATATATATGTGTGTGTGTGTGTGTGTGTGTGTGTGTGTGTGTGTATATGTGTGTGTGTGTGTGTGTGTGGATGAGTCAAGCTAATCAATAAAAAAAGGTTTTGCACTAAAATTCCTGTATATTTTCATTTATTGTAGAAAAGTTACAGTTTGTGTTCCCACCATGAGGATGCACTCCCATGCCATCCAGCGAATAGGCAGCACAGCTCGTCCCTGTATCCTGTAGTAATCGCCAGCATAGAGGTTCCTGCTCATGCCAAAATCAGCTATCTTTATCTGGCGCTCTCCGCCGCGGTCCTCCCCCTCCCCCTTCTCTCCACCCACCAAGCAGTTCCGCGTGGCCAGGTCTCGGTGCACAAAGTTCAGAGACGACAAGAACTTCATTCCTGATGCGATCTGACTTGCCATGGAAATCAAAGCTGGGTAGCTGAGACAGAGAAAGACATTTAACCTTCCACACTATGCATTTCTATTGCATAACATTGTGTGTTTGTGTACCTGATGGTTGGTGTATCATGTGAAGGTCCGGTCTTGTCCAGCAACACTCTATGAGAGAGGTACTGATTGAGGTCGCCGCTCTCCATGTACTCAGTGACCATACACAATGGGTCGCTGCTTACACACACACCCAGCAGGCTGATTATGTTCGGATCCTTCAGGCGAGATAAAATCTTCACCTCCTTCAGAAAATCATTCCTGTTGAAAGAAGAGCATGGAAAGAATGAGAGAGTAACAAAAGAAAGGGAAAGGACAGAACATTAAAGAGAAAATTCAACATTTTGTCAACATTTACTGAATGACATGAGGGTGAGTAAATGATGACAATTTTCATTTTTGGGTGAACTATCCCTTTAGGATATGAAGTGTATGAAGAATTTGAGTTTACTACAGTTTTATAAAATAAACAACAGGTATTGTTTTACAACTGACAACGTTTCCAACCAAATCTTAAAGGGGTCATATAATGGTACATGCACTTTTACAAGTTGATTGTACTGAAATGTGTGTTAGCAGTGCCTGTACACAACCATCATAAAATGATAAAAATCCATCCAGTGTTTTTTTTTTAATCTCCTTATTTGTTTTACCCTGTCTCAAATCAAGCCGTTCGACCGTGTGACGCCACACGGTCGGACGCCTCCCACGATGGTTGATTGACAGCAGTGTTTCAACACAGACCGCCCTTGCTCGTGAGCGAGCTGTCAATCATAGTCCGCGTCATTGTTGATATACGCTGGAGCTGTCTATGAGCAGAATGGCGTCTAAGCGATTGTGGTGTTCTGTTCTCGGTGCAATAATGAACACAGCAGTCATTTTGATGTTCCTAAGTCCGAACCGCTGAAGACACAGTGGCTGAGTTTTGCTTTTGAAGGAATATTCCCCATGAGCAACGCCAATGTTTTCATGTTTGCGCGAATCATTTTTCACCAGACTGCTTTATAAATGAAGGTCAGTATAAAGCTGGTTTTGCTAAGAAGCTGCTCCTGAAAAAAGAATCGGTACCAACTATTCGTGTTCCTGCTGAACCTCCAGAAGAAGTGAGTGTAACGTTTAATTAACCTTTATATTAATCTTTGCAAATCGCTAGCACGCTTCATGATGTATGTGGCTAATGTTTACATTCAGGGTACATGCATGTTTTCTATTCTGACGTTCTCAATATAATAAATAATCCCACGTTTATAATGAACAAAACGTTACGGTTGCACAGTATCCTCAGAGACTCCCGCTGCCATTCTTCAAAATATACCCTCAACTGTTGTCAAGGCAACACTCCACGTGTGTTGTGTCAAAAACGCCCCACAGAACAGAGGGGCGGGGCGAGCAAAGCTCACTAGCATTTAAAAACACACGCACTAAAACGGTGTGCTGAAAACAGAGCTGTTTTTGAGCAGGTAAAATTAGTGTTTTCTTACAATACTAATGAGAATTTTTAATTAAAGTATATTACAAACTTTCAATTTAGACCCTAAAGAATCATATTAGCTTGTACAAAAATGGCATTATATGACCCCTTTAAATTCTTTACAAAACATATGCAACAATAAGATAATACACCTTCGTATGCCCCTCTACACCTAAAGTGTACTAATATATCAGTTTTTTTTATTTATTTACACAATTAAACTTTTGAATTGCTCATATGGCAGTTCATTGAGGCATTCAAAATTGCATTAAAAATATTTTTAAAAAGTAATAAAAACAAAAAATAAAAACAAACTGAATACAAATTAATCAATAATTTTTTTTGTCATGTTAAAACATGACTTGCATTGTTAAGGCCAGATGGAGTAACATTTCAAAAACATCACAATATTTATAACATAATATTTAGAGAACTAAAATAATAATAATAATATATATTTTTTTCAATAATAATTCAGTTACCTGGCATTTTTAGAGGCATCTGGCCTTAAAATCTTCACAGCCACCAGCAGAGGGCGCCCTTTCCTGACATTAAATGGGAACTCGAGGTTTGCAAGGTCCTGAGGGTTTTCAATCTCACACAGATGAACCTATAAGGAAACATACAATAAATAGCTTGTTATACAGGAAACAATATTATTTAAAATGTCTGCTTTTGGCCACACATTAAGGTTTTTGAAATAAAGATTTCCTTAAAGCAAATAGAGGTGTTTTTATTTGTAATATTTATGTAATAATAAATTATACCTCTCCAAATTGTCCTTCTCCCAGCTTTTCTTTGAATACAAGTCGTTCCCGTGGCAACTCGGGCAGAGATGGACAATCAGTGGGCGTGGCTGAGAGGGCGGGGACTGCATATGTATTGTTACCACTAACGCCTTGCAGACTAATGATGTCAGCTTCTGCATAATGAGGAACGCTTCCCCCGCCTCCGGATGCTTCTCCATAATGAGCCGCTGACAGGCCAGGGGGCGGAGCTCCAGGGTAAGGAGGCGGTCCCTCCTGAATTGGTAGGCCTTTATCAACCATATCAATAGCACATGCTGAGGGGGGAAAAAAAGGTACAGAAGAAAAACTTTGAATAGAGAGCTAATCAGCCTTATTACATAATACTAATGAGTAATTATGAACCACACACACATGCACTTAAACACTCACATACACTGGAGAGGACACATTATGTACACGCATACTGTGAAAACACTAACATACTCCTGTGGGCTCATACGGTACCTCATCCCTGACAAAATCATAAACTACCATTTTGGGTTTTTTTGGCCCTGTAGACTTAGAAAACAAACTTTTACTTTTGCTCTCACTAATTTGTCCACTGACAATGTCAAACAGTGGACATACTACTGTTCAAAAGTTTGGGGTCAGTAAGATTTTTTTTTTTTTTTGAAAGAAATGAATCAAGCACAAACATTTGATCGAAAGTGGGATTATTAAAAAAATCTGTCAAATAAATACTGTTCTTTAGAATATCCTGTTCATCAAACAATCTGGTTGCCACATGTATATTAAAGGGATAGTTCACGCAAAAATGAAAATTTGCGCTTAATTTAATTTACTCACCCTCAGGCCATCCAAGATAGGTGAATTTTTCTAGTAAATCTTTACTGTTCTACTGAATTAAAAAAATAAAAATAAAATACATATTGGATGGCCTATAGGCAGAGCTGGGTAGATTACTTACAAATTGTAATCCGTTACCGATTCCAAATTACATGACAAAAATTGTAGTTAGTAACGTAATCCATTATATTACACATTTTACACAGATCTAGAGAGATCTGTTAGTGTTTAATGTTCTGTTGGGATTTAAAGGGTTTCTGTTGTCTGTGTTTTGTGGGTCACCATTGTGCTGAAGAGTAGAGTGTGTGCTTCAGTCCAGGAGAAGACCAAGAAACATTGATGTTATGCTGCATGTTGATTTATTTAAAGGCAGTAACTAAAAAAAAATAAAGTTTCACAGAGAATGTTTCACAATGATAATCCAGGAAATACCTGTAAAGTAACAGTTAAAAAAAAAAAAAACATTTAAGAAAAAATAGGATGTTTTACCTTAATTTTACAGTTTTTGTTTGGCAGCTAATTGCCAGTCATTGACCATTTAAAAAATAATAAATAAGATAAAATAAATTAAATTAAATTGATTTTTTATTTTATTAAAAAAATAAAATAAGTTCTTTAATCATTATTTCCATTGGTACAGTGTAGACTATTTCAGAAAGGAAAATTTAAAAGATAAAAAAGAGAAATTAGAGAGAATCAATAAATGATGAATAATTTATTGCTATTGTGTGAATAATATGTAATCATGTAATCAAAAAAGTAACTGTAGTCTGTTTACGAGTATTTTAAAATGTAACTTACTCTAATTACAAGTACTTAATTTTTGGAATCTGATTACGTAATCCAGATTACATGTAATCAGTTACTACCCAGCTCTGCCTATAGGGTGAGTAAATTTCAAATTTATTTTTTGGATGAACAATCCCTTTAAGCAGCACAACGGTTTCAGTGTTGTAAACAAAAATGCAGCTTGAGAACCAAATCAGCATATTAGAATGATTTCAGTTTTGCCTGACAGGAATAAATCACATTTAAAATATAGTTGTTTTAATTTGAAAAAATGTTGCATAATATTTCTGTTTTACTTTATTTTTGATCAAATAACTGCAGCCTCGAACATTAGATAATTAAATTATGGATTGTGTTTAATACCATTTTGTGGTGGAAATGATTCAACCCTTTAAAAAAATAGAAGTCAACAATATCTAATTAAGCTTAATATTTTCCCAATTTTTATCAAAAAAGATAACTGAATACAATTGCAGTTTTATTAGAAATTAGACATAAATTAGTTTATCATTTTGTTTTCTTCACACATCACCTCAAGAATCACTAACTCTGCCTCCTTGGTAAACAAGTACATTAAATCTTAATGCTATTATTTTTTTTTGAAAAGTTGAGGATTTTTTTTTTTTTTAATTGAATAATTAATGTTTATTTCATTCTGTTAGATCATCTTAGTTTTAAACATACGGATTCATATTTTTTGTGGAGGATTTTCATATTGCAATATTGAAAGTTTAAGTCTGGTGCCACTACAAGCTTCCAAGACAATTTTAAATGTGTCCTTCAAATAACAAAAGATACCAATTTAAATCTTTTAGTTTCAATGAAAATCAACCCCAGAGACATAAAAGTCCCAGAAACACATAACACACTTTTATGAATGTTTAATATCCTCTGTGCTGTTCTGGGGCCATTATATCACTCTAACCGTTACCTTTAGGACTTCAGGGGACTTTAACTGCTCCCTGGGGAGGACACCACCCCTCGCCCCTTTTCTTAGGGCAAAATTAACCCCCTCTCTCTTACCCTGGGACAGGTTTTGGGGCTTTTCTTGCTGGCTGTGGCAGTTTGTCAGCCTGTTGGGGCCATGTGTCAGGTCAGACAGGAGGAGATGATATGCTGGGTTGTTTAACAGCAGTGCTAGGAGGACACACACACACAAATCCCACGGACACACGAGTCCACGAAAGGCACGACAGTGTGAGCGGTCACCACATGAAAAAACACGACACGAAATGGCACAACCACAACCACAACCAAACCACAGCACAACACAACACAACACGAGACGACACAACACAACAACAAAACAAACAACAGGGCCGTTAAGGGGTGACAGAGCAAACCAGTTACATGTGAGATGCACAAACACAGCAGGCAGTGTTATCATTGATAATGACGCAGGCTGTTAATCATCTTTTCATTGGTCAGTCCATTATGGGACATTCGTTTATGTTAATTAAGATATGAAAACAATCACACAATGATTCAAAAATGAAGTATTCATCATGAATGCAACTATGGAAGGAAAAACAGATACATTTGAATACAAGTGGGGTATGAGTGAAATAAAATCTCCCTCCCTCCTCTCTCTGTCAGATAGGACAGTGGCTCTTTGTGTTTGGGTTGTGGATTGTCCTAAAGTACTTTTTCTGATGTCGTTTTGGCAGTGCTGTTCACTCTCCATGGTGACTTACTGAGTGAGGTATATGAATGCTGAGTGTGCGTGTGTGTGTGTGTGTTTTGTGTGTCACCTGTGCTGTCACGTTGCTCTCGGGGCCGCAGTACAGTGCTGGGCTCCTGGTATTCTCCCTCGCGGTCCCGGTCGTCGGGGAAGGTGTGTATCCGCTGGTAGCGGCTGGAGTATGTGTGGGTGTTAGTGTTATTGATCACCACATTGTCCGATGGAACCGAAAGATGAACCCGCAGCTCGTCGCTGGAGAGGCTGCCTTGGGCCTGGATACAGGGAGACAAAATTAAAGAGCCATGAAATCAAATTTGGAGTTTTGGATGCTATAACAGATAAATGCAAATAAAATGCAGTTTTCTATTATGAGAAAATGAATCAAACAGATAAATTACAAAAATATTTAGCTTTCATACAACAGTCTAAAAACAGGCCAGGCCGATATTAAGTATTTTCATGGTTATCGTTCATTTTCAACACCGATTTGTATCAATAGTTTAAAAGCATTTAAAGAACATTTTTGTCAGAGTCCTTGTAATTCTTAATTTTGATACACATTCTCATTTTTACACAAGACACATATACATATATATATATACATACACATATATATGTATGTATGTATATATGTGTGTATATATATATCTGTTATCGGTCTACTTGATCTGTAATAATCAGCATAATCTCTGAAAAACACATATCGGTCGACCCTTAGACAGTAGTGGCATTCCTGAATGAATCAGGATGAACCTTAAATGTTTTCAAATTAATATGTTGACTGAATAATTTAACGACTCACTCAAGATTTTACTTGATTTGGTGATAAATTAATCAGTGTTTTTGAATAAATCACCTCAGTGAATGATTCAATGACTTACCAATAAAGACAAATCACTTATTTTATTCCTACATGAATCAGTGCTTATAAACAAATCAGTTAAACAAATTTAATGAGTTAATGACTCGCTCACAAAGACAATGATACAAACACTGAAAAGTCCCAGTGCTTTTAAACTGTATAAAAACATAGTTAGGAAAAACACCTTGCCAAGTAGTTTCTTCCAGTACTGCCTCCAAAGTATGACAGCTATGACAGCCAATAGGAGCAGGATAATTCCAACCAGGCAGCCAATCAGGATGGCTGTGTTGCTGCTGTCATCTTTGGCCACAGGTAAGCCCGCCCTCAGAGTGACAGCAGGAAACTCTGTTAAAACCAAACACAACAGTTTTATGATTAAGTGTTTATGTTAGTGTAATGCCATTCTGACATTACAAATGATTACAAACACCATAAATGAGGCATTTAAAGACCTACAGTGTGTTTAGAGGGTAAAACCAAAGCTTATCTGTCCATTACAGCCACCTTCTTATCTCAGTGCTGGGTTGGGCAGTGATAAGTAAATGCCTTCATGGTCACTGACACAGTTTGTGTGATTTGACTTGCTTTCTTAGCTTTCTTATACACTGTCTGTCTGTGTGTGTGTATGTGTGTGTGTGTGTGTGTGTGTGTGTGTGTGTGTGCGCGTGTGTTTTTATGACAAATGAGGACATAAATTTGTATAATGACAAGGGTATGACATAGGTATTACAAGGAGAAGGTGACTTTTCAGGACATTACCCCATGTCCCCACTTTTCAAAACACTTATAAATCACACACAGTGTATTGAAAATCTGAAATAGCACAAAGTTTCCTGTAAGGGTTAGGTTTAGGTGTAGGGTTGGTGTAGGTCAATAGCACATACAGTTTGTACAGTATAAAAACCATTATGCCTATGGGATGTCCCCACTTTTCACAAAAACAAACGTGCGTGTGTGTGTGTGTGTGTGTGTGTGTGTTCTTATGTTGGTAAATTTAGGAGGCAGCTGTTGTTTTGGGGGACTGTAATAAGCTTTGACGGGAGTAAATGAGCTGTGAGAGTGGGCACAGTCCTAAAGCTGAGGAAACTGAAGTTAAATCAAAGAGGGACAACAGCAAGGACAGCTGGAGCAATTCCACAAAGATACTTTATGAGTTTGGCTATATGAAACGCTCAAAACAATAGAGCATTGTTAAAGTCAAGGGGGAAAAAAACATCCGAATCATGCAAAAAACATTCTCTCCAGGCTTCAAGATCGACACGCATGCACACACACAACAACCAACCACATTCTCAAGGGATTTTATGAAGGCAGGGTTTTCAATTGTAAAGAAGTTTAGAGGGGAGCATTATAAAATGCCTCTGTACTGGTAAACATGCCATAAAAATCTAAGACGCAAGAATAAGTATTGGAGACGGTACTCTTTTCCTCCCCTTGTCCTTCTCTCTTTCTCTCTCTCTCACCTGTTTGTATGCTGCTGGGCAGCAGTGAAGTAATGGTCATGAGGAGGTCTGGAAAAATGAGGGTGTACAAGTCAGAAGAGGGAGAATTAGAGAGACAGGGGTTGGTGACATGGGAGTGCTGAAAGGTGAGGTAGGGCAGACTGTGAGGATGGGATGAAGCTAGGCCTTTTCAGTTTGTAAGGATGCATTTTCTCAATAATTCTCCAAATAAACCACATAAACAGGGTTGGAAATCAAAAAATGAAAAAAATAAAATAAGTAAAATTTGATTGATTGATTTTACGTATTTAGTATCCTTGGTCCAGAGTATTTTTTATTTATTTTTTAAATAAAGAGGATTGTTGTAATTAAGGGTACTTTATATATATAGGCTTTTATTATTATTTGTATATATTTACACAATATATTATATATTACAAATAATAAAATAAGTAGTTTTGTTTTTGTCTTGTACATAGCAAAATACATTCTACAAAAACAATACAACTTCACACACACACACACACACACACACACACACACATATGTGTGTGTGCTTATATGTGAAGCGGTATTGTACTTTTACAACATATTCTTAAACAATTATTGGGTGGACAACATCCAAAAATACTAAAAGTATCATAAAAAAAAAATCATTACGGAAACAAAATCTTTGCGATTCCATTCCAATACTAACAATCAGCACTAATGCAAACATGGCAGGGCAGTGCATTGCATACACACTACGTGGAGGGGTTGACATGCGTCCGACTCACCGGTGGGGCTGCTGGTTCCGTTTGCGGTGCTGGGGGTGTGAGGAGAAGTAGCATTGAGAGGACGAGTGCTGGAGGAAGGCAGAGGAGGAAGGATGGATCCATCCTCAAATGGCACTGGAGACAAGATAACGGAGATAGAAAGAATTAGATAAGCAGGCTTTATCTCAGAGCCAAAATGATCAATATTCAAGCTTTATCTCTGTCTTATCTACAGACCCATCAAGTACGGGTCTCAAAGTGAATGCGACACCAAGTCTCACTTTTTCTCCAAATAACTGTTGTCAGCTGTAAGTATCCTCGCAAGTCACATTATGATGATTTGCTCATATTTTGGTTGATATCGACCAACCAATCAGAACCCAAAGTCACACACTCTGAAGAATTATTTAGTTGACAGTACTGTGTTACTTAATTTGGATAATTTAGCTATATTTCATTAAATAAGTGCATAAGCATGAACGCAAAACATTCAGAGAAGTCAAGATTTTCTTTGGAATTCTTTGTGGCAAAGGATCATACTATTCATTGCTTTCCTGCAAGAAAAGACATCTTAAACCAGTCTAAGCTGTTTTTGTTGGTCTCAGCTGGATTTGGGGCACTCTTCAACTGGTAAGGCTGGAAGACCAGCTCGACAGGACTGGGAAACCAACTAAACTTTTTTTTAGACTAAACTAAGTTCAGACCACAACATTAGGTTGGTTTAAGATGATTTAGCGGGTTTTTACACAACTCTCTAATAAAAACTCAACCAGCTCAACCGTCAAACTGCATAATAGGAAAAAATCCCACAAAGCACTTTTTCTTCTCACTTTGGTCTGAACTCAAATCAAACAGCTATGTAATAGGTCTAATAAATTGCTACTATATACTTGAAAGTGGCTGCAGAACTGTAATGCTAATGAGCCACAGTACTTTGCTGTGAGAGGTCAGGAGTGTGTTCATACTCGAGTAGAAGCTTATCTCGCTGATGAGGAGCCAGCGGTCACTGAAAGAAAAACGGCAGCGGAGAATTTGCGCCGGTCGTCCTCCGAGCGGCAGTGAGATGGTGCGGGACGAAGGATCATGTAGGTCAGACAGCGGCACTTGAAGACTGAATGCAGGCTCCGCCCACGGGCTCAACAGGCTGGCCTTAAACTCACACACCACTTCGTTGAACACCCGCACATGCTGAGTGTGTCTGTGATTACTGTGCACCTGAAACAGACATTTAAAAACAAAAACTGCAATCAGACACAACAAGACTGCAGGGAACAAAAATAAAGAGCAGTGGGAAGAATGGAGAAATAAACAGAAGTTATTACTACACAAATGAAGAAAAACAAAAGAAACAGGGAGCGAATGAGAGGTGGAGGGCAAGAACATATATAATGTGACAGGTTAGACATTAATGGTGCCGTTAGGTCAACGTGTAACTGCGCACATGTGTGGAAACACTTACTGATACATGAAACAAAACAAACTGCTACAACAGTGCCGGAGGTTAATGCATAGCAAAAGCTATCATGGTGACACCTCATAAGTCTCTTTCTCTCACACACACACACACATTATATATATATATATTTTTTTTGTAAACAAAATAAAGATTGTTCGACTACGTTTACAAGAAAATACCATTTCAGTCTTTCTACTTAAAAATCTATTATTTGTGAAATTTACAAGCAGTTTCTGAGTGAGAACTGTTTTAAAGTAAATCCAACAATGATTTATTCTCGGTGTGTGGCAAACTTTGCACTGGAGTTAATGAAGCAATTTCAGATTTGATTTGTAGAGGTAAAGTGCCGGTGAGCCTGGCGGTATTCCAAAACTGCAGGAATACAGCCGGAAATACTCTAAACAAAGGTCTGGGAGAGTGAGCACAGGGAGGCGACATAAATCATCTCGCAAAGGCACGTGAACAAGTGCTTGTTGTTATGGGAAATGTTTTAATAGGACCTCTGGTCCTTTTTCTTAGTATCTTTTGGGAATCTGCTGCAAGACTTGCAGGAAGCAAGTATTAGAGAAAGTGTTCAAAACATTGGGAAGCTGCAGGAAAAACAGGGGGCGACATGGGAGGATTATGGCGTTTCTGAATTGTCGGAGAGAAATGAATGAAGAGAATGCTCTCGAGACCGGAAAAAGCCAGAAGTGGTACAAACACATTAGCATTCCTGGTCAAAAAGACCCTTAAAAATGACAATGCACTCACACAAACACACACATGCAAATAACAAACTACAGAAATAATTATGGCGCCACAAATTGGATAACAAAACACACGGATGCCTCTCAGAATCACACAACCACAAATGCAAAGCCACAGGCAGAAAGACGAACAAAAACAAATCAAATGTTCATTAAAGGGTTGAAGGATAATGACAGACTCCTGAGGGCAGATTTACTGTGGGCAAAGCTTCATTACTGCCCTACTAACTGACTGAGATGAATTCTGGGATAGCGCTTGCCGTCTGGCATAATGGAAATTTCAGGCTGAAGATGAACAGCAGATCATTTACTCACCCTCATGTCATTCCAAACCTGTATGACTTTTTTTCATCTGCAGAACACAAAAGAACATATTCGAAAATATCTTTTTTTATGTCAATGTAATTCAATGTTATTTTGGACCCTAATGACTTTCATTGCATGGACAAAAACAGTTATTTTGTGTTCCGCAGAAGAAAGATGAAGATGAGTAAATGATGGAATGTTCCGTTTTTGGGCGAACTATCCCTTAAAACGTTTTTTTTTTTTTTAAACACTTGTATGTAAAAAATGTATACAAAAACTTATGGATGTCTAAAAATTGACTTGAAACTATAGAAGTCTCAGAAACTCAGAAATTACTGAGAAAAAGTTCTAGTATCATTTGTTTGCCTTGCTGTGATATTTTTTGTATCTAAAGCAGTGACATTAAGACATTTAAAGTGTGACTTAAAGGGACAGGTCACCCCAAAATTAAAATTACCCCAGGATTTACTCACCCAGCGTTCCAGCGGATGATGCAGGATGTAGCACGCAGTGTAAGCTCCCGTGAGAATATGCTAGTCTCACAAGAACCAAGTTTTGTTTACAGCAAAGTAAAACCAGTCTCCTCTTGTCTTATATCAAAATCCTCCGTCTTTTTTCTTTACAAATCCACATTGTGTACTTCTAGCTCATGACTGGTGTTTTGTTTTGCTTTGCTCTCTCTACTGCGCCTCCAAGTTCGTTACCGCATTCGCCTACGTCATCCGCTGGAACGCCATCTCTCGTGAACGCACCCATGTCAGTTAGTGGAAGCTAGAGATTACGCTTTATAAAGTTTTAATTGTGGATATGTTTCTTACACAAATGCATCGCTTCACTTCACAAAGCCTTTATTAACCCCCCGGAGCCATGTGGAGTACTTTTTATGATGGATGGACACTTTTTTGGCCTTCAAAATCTCGACCCCCCCATTCACTGCCATTATAAAGGTTGGAAGAGCCAGGACATTTTTAAGATAACTCTATTCGTCTGAAAGAAGAAAGTTATATACACCTAGGATGGCTCGAGGGTGTAATTTTCATTTATGGGTGTATCCCTTTTAAGTGTCCAAGCATATTTTGGGCTGCTTGTACACATACTGACCTGCATGGTGTGAAAGACCCGTGTTTTCTCGAAGTGAAACTCAATGTCAACAGTAGGCTGGCCCAAGGTTTCTCGATTCCAGCCGACGTAATCATATCCCGGCCACACTCTCAGCTCTTTACTCTCCATGAAATCATTCCCACCTAAAACACCATCACACAACTGGCCCAATCCTCCGAACATCACCCTGCGGAGAAGAGAGAGACATAAGTCATTAGGTATGTGCACACACACAGATGCATGTACTCACATACATGTTGGAATTTCCCATGCATACACATCTGGCTAGTGTCAAACGTTAGTTTAGCTATTGCAAACATTTCTGCTCCATTAAAACACATCTGGGAATGTTTCTACACAATATTCGTCAACCCCACCTGACAGATACACATACATACATGAGAAAGGGCTCTGGACTTTAACACACATCACAGAAAATTAAGCCTGACAGGAGCAGGTGAGATTTGAGAAGTTTACCTCTCAACTGCTTGTTTCTGACACACAGCATGAACCTAGGGTTGTGATCCAAGAAATCGTTGTTTTTTCTAATATTTTTTAAAAAATATTTAAAAATCAAATGTTTTGTACCATCAACGGTTCTAGAATGTGCATTCTTCTACGATTCTAAAAGACTTTGCAAGTATGATTCCAAATGCACTCTGAGCCAGTTCTTTTTAGCAAATCAAAAACAGTGAAGCAACCAGTGAATCTAAATACTTTACAAATTAATGACTTTTATAAGTCAATTATTTAAGAAAATCAAACACATCCAGCTTATGACCTATTTGATTTGAGAAAGTTATTGCGTAAAAAAAAAAAAAAAAAAAAATCTATTTATTTACTTGTTTATTTTTAATGCAATTATTCATTAATTTATGACAATATTCATTACTTTATGCCATTAATCATTTATTTATTTAGGCCAAGGGAATCTTATAATCCCCATCCCTACTTCAAACTACTTGTTTGTTGAGAGACAAGAAGTTGATGATTTAAAATTATATTTGATGGTTTCTACATGATTTTAGTTACTAACTTGATAGCACACGTACAATTTTCATGCAGATATAAAACACTTGTAGGAAGTATGAAATTGCATTCTTAAAAAATGAAAATAAAAAGTTGTGTGTTGTGTACATTACCCTGTCTCTTTACTGCCATCATAGATGGAGTCATTAAGGTAGACAGGAGTGCCTGACAGGTCCATCACATGACCCACAGGAGCGGTGTACGCCTTTAGTCCGTCTAAAAGAGAAGCAGCATGTCACTCAAAGGTAAACATCATTTTATTGTAAAATGTGCCTGATGTGAATGTAATTGAGTTGAGTGTGTGTGTGACCAGGATGATGGATTGCTTGTCATGTGTTGGACTCACCCTTCCAAACACAACCGTAGAGTTCAACTCTTAGACACACGCTCATCACACGGTCTGCCAGCGGGAAGAAGCGCACCATGCGCGCTATGATGGGCGGACCTAGGTCCTTCAGGACCACATCATATGTGTTCTCGTTCCCTGACACCACCTGAGCCAAAAACAACACAGAATAACTGTAAAATATCTAAGATCCAAATTCTGCTAACAAAACTTGATTATTAAAGTTCATACAGGGGTTACAAACCTCCTGTCCCCAGCGGTCCTTCCATGTTATCCAGTGTCGTCCATCACGAGAGTAACGCAGCCGGTAACTGCGTGCAAACTCACGCCCGAGCCCGTCTGCGTGGCGTCCCTGTGTGCCCACCAGAGACAGGAAATGAAGCTTGCGCAGATCCACCTGCAGGTACTCCGAGCCGCTGGGAAACACTGGACCAGCTGGACACCATGCACCGTCCCCCTCTCCAGTACTCAACCTAAGTCAGGACACAAACATACGTATTATGTACAAGCTCAAAATCCTGAAAGTTATCCTGAAAATAACATTCAAAATAATTCTCAAACAAATCTTATATAAAACAAAAAAACAAAACACCACAACACAAAAAGCTAAATACAACAACACCACAAACCAAAACAAGCAAAACAAAAAAACAATAACACGACTCAAAAAGTAAAATACAAAAACACACAACATACCAAAGAGAAAAAAAAAAAAAAACACAAACCAAAAGACAAAACACCACAAAAAACACAACACAAAACAAAGTAAAAATACAACACACAACAAACCAAGCAAAAAACAAAAACACAAAAAACAACAAAAAAATAAAACAACAACAACAAAAAACACTACAACACAAAACAAAGTCAAATACAACAACAAGCAAAACAAACAAGCAAAAGAAACAAAACAAACCATTTAAATACAAAAAATAAATAAAAATATAAAAATCAAATCAAATCAAATCAAACAAATAAAATAAAAAAAACTGCAGGCTAATGAGGTGATATGTAAGAGGTGAGGTCTGTGTATAAACACCATTACCTGGTTTTGCTTTCTCGCATGCCTCTAACACATACACACAACCATCTGTATGACATTTAGGCCATTCCCTCTTTTAAACTTCTTAACACACTTCACTCATTAACACAAGTAAAAGTCTAAGCTGTCGGCTGGCTCAGCATCAGTACTAAACGTTTCTCACTCATAGAAGAAAGAACAACACTAAATGTCTCTGCATTCAGCTACTGATATCACATAGGTGACGAGACACTGATGACAGACAGTGGAGACCACAAACACTCAAACGAAAAGAGAAATGCGCCTGAAATAAGATATTCCAGTGAGGTGAGGGTACTGTCACCTCACTGAGACCTCATTGTGACACAGCTGAGATCAAGAAACTGAGACCAGTCTGAGACATTTCAGATTCACCCTAGAATCTTCACCATGACCTCAGAGTCACAGAGACACACGGATCAGTCTCACAGACCCTTTCAAAATCAAAATGTGTTTTTCCATGAATAGTACACTTAAACCATCACAGTTCAGTCAAGTAAAAAGATCAGTGTTGGTCCAGATCCAATTTAAAAATTGCAAGTGCAACAAAACTACAAACAAGGTTTGCTCCTGCAGAACATTCCACCTCTAACCAGTTAACAACGTTTGTTTCCCTGTAATATTGTTTATTCTTTGGTAATTTAATCTGTGTTGCTGCTTTTCTTTTGTGAAGAGTGTTAGCTTGTATTTAACTTAATACACAGAGTTCAGCAATCGTGTTCTTGAAGTAAAAATCCTATTTATTTTCTCCAGAGGGGAACTGATGTTTAACATTAACTTATAAACTGTTAAAGACAGACCTACTGTAAAGTACATGGTTGTTAATCGATGGTATATGCTTTTGTTGCCATCAGTGTGCATTATTTCAATTAGTTTTTTAAATAATAGTGTTTAACAGTTGAAATTCACGTAAAATTTCATTTCCCATAATTCTGCAGTGTCAATAGAAAAAGGTGCAGCACTCACTCTTGAAGAGGTCAAAACTTTATTAATTACAATTATGTCTGATGAAGGCCTTGATAACGGCCAAAACGTCATTTTAATTAATAAAGTTTTGACCTCTTCAAGAGTGAGTGCTGCACCTTTTTCTATTGACATGGCTTTTTGATTTGTGGTTGCACCTCCTCTTTTGTTGGTAGAGCACCTCTTTTCAATAATTTCCATAATTCTGCAGAGAAATCTTCCCCAATCAGACAATCAGTGTCCCTATGAATCAAAACAAATGATGTAATGCTAGAAACTATATATATATATATATATATATATATATATATATATATATGTGTGTGTGTGTGTGTGTGTGTGTGTGTGTGTGTGTGTGTGTGTGTGTAAACAATGAAAAATAAATATGTAAAATCAAAATCTTTACACCAATGTCTTTTGTGATGCCTCATAAGTTTTTTTTTTTCCTTCAATAAAACCAATAAACACATTATTTTTACATTTGATATTTTCATACTTTTTTGCTTCAAGTCAAATTTGGAAATGTTGTGATTCACCTCATAGCTGGTTGGTTTTGTTCATAGCTTATAACTTTTTAAAGACTTTTTCAAAATCTCGGTAGGGAAAATGAATGGTGAATTGTTACCATATACTTTTTATACCATTTTTTAACACAATGAATAGTATACATTCATTATACAGAAGTCTTTGCACATTGTTTGAAGGACACCAATGTGCCAGATGTGGAATACATGTTCAAAAGATTATCAAAACATTTGTTAGTTGCAGCTCCTCTTCATTTGGTCTTTCTCTCATTGCATCTGTAGGTCTTCAGCATATTGTCACACAGCTGTTCTTCTGGGAGATCATGTGTGAGAACCCACCCTAACATTCAAACATCACACACACCCCCTAAAGCGCTGTATCCCCACCATAAATCCCATCTTCAGCACCTCTCAGCACCCCATCATTCCTCTTAACCTCCACCCTCTTTCTTCTTTATTCCCCTTCTCCGTTTAAGGCTATTTGTCCCTCTCCCTTGCTCCATTTTTCCTGTAAGCTCCTCTCCCCTCCATTCAAAATCCCCCTGCTGTCTTAAACAGAATGTGGACTTAATAACAACCACATGATCTGTGTGCTGCCAAAAAACAGAAACACCCCTCCCGCACACACATGCTTCTATCTGTTTCAGGGAGGAATAGTGACGCTAACCTCAAAGCTTATTAGACAGTGTGGTTTTGTGTCTGCTTTTGTGTTTGTTGTGTGTGTGTGTGTGTGCGCGTGTGTGTGTGTGTGTTGCGTCTGCTACCGTGTGTGTGGTATTGGCCTGTGTTCAGCAGCATGTGAGTCTAGTCCAGACAGACAGTGCTGTAATGTCATTACCTAATGCTCTATATCAGGATACGCTCCATTACTGACATCTCATGTAACCTAATCACGTCCCCTCATGAGCCTCACAGAGCCCACGAACACAAACAACCAACCACAAATCACAAACACAAAATCAGAGTGAGAATACTTTATTATGCACGCAGCTAGAAATCAGTGTGTGAATTGAAAGCATGTGTTCACACTTACCTGCCATGTTTGGCCTCGGTTGAGTCAGACCAGGCACTGGATGCGGTGACGTCAGAGTCGGGTATGGTGCCATCCTCCATCCCCAGAGCATAGCGACACTTAGCTGTGTGTTACAAAAGAAAACACTTCAGACAGGCTCTGAAAACACACTCCAAAACTAACTTATGAAACACACACATAATGAAGAATCAGGATTGTGACAGAACGGTCACTAAAACACTTTATTTTAAGGTCCAATTCTTGCTATTAACAAACCATTAACTATGACTTTTGCCTGAATAAACTCCCAATTTGCTGCTTATTAATAGTTAGTAAGATAGCTGTTAGGTATAGGTATTGGGTAGCATTAAGGACAGGGCCGCATTAATGCACAGGCTTACCTGGGCTTAAGCCCAGGGCCCCGGGCTGAGGGAGGCCCCAGTGATGCCGGAAAATATTGTAACCGCATTTTATAATGAGTTCACTGTTCCCTTAAAATTGCGCTTTATCGGTTTGCTTTGAATGCATGTGCGGGCGTTGCACGTCCTGCGCGAGAAGTGTCAGCCCGTCAGACAAGAGAAAAATTGCTAAAAATTTGGGCACATTTCGTTTTTTACGAAAATAATATGTATGAATGAGAAAATAATGCGGGAAGTGCTTGATGTTAAAACGAGATTAAGCGCAATAGGCTAAGCCACAAAAAAACCCCCGTAAAACCGTTGTGGAAAAATCGGATATCTGATAACATATTAGTTTAGCTTACTGTTTTAGATCTTAATATAGATACACCTCAAACAACGAAAGAAAGGAGGGAATTTCTCACTGCTCTTGACTGAATATCTTTTGTAGCTGTATTGATTGTACTTAATACGCTAAAGACTATGCAATGAGCATACTTACATTTGACTATTAAATTTCTGTATTAATCTTACTTGAATGCTTTTGTAAAGTAGATGTAAAATGAAAAAAGTAAAGCACTGTTAATTCCATTTTTTTCCATAGGCCTATTTTGTATTTGCGCTACTGTTGTTAATTTGCACCTCTGTATTTTTTTTTAATAACAAAGGTAAAATAACAAAAAGATTTGATTATTCATTTGCTATGGTAATTAAATAATTGGAGGAAAAGATGAATTGTGATGCGTAATCATAATCAAACAAATCGTGAGGCAACTGAAGATTCGCCCATAAGGGCTCAACAGTGGTTTAAATTTTTACTTGCCCTGCCACAAAAAAATATTTTTGATACCAAAATTATAGATACCAGTTAAACTTTACAATTCTTGATTCCAACTGAAGACAAGGGAACAGTTAGTAAGAATTAATTATTTATTTATTATTGACGACTTGCGCTTTGTGATTATCAAGATTGAGTGAATGTAGACTGTAGTTCTTGTTGATGAAGGGCCCCTCGAGAGGTAAAGCCCAGGGGCCACTTACAGTGTTAATGCGGCCCTGATTAAGGATGTAGAATATGGTCATGCAGAATATGTGCTTTATAAGTAATATATAGCCAAAAAGTTAATAATAGGCATGCTAATAAACAACTAGTTAATAGTGAGAATTGGTCCATATACTAAAGTGTTACCTAAATTTGTTTTAACTGAAATAAAGCTGAGAAGAAAAAAAAAGTATGTTTAAATTAAATTACTAAAAATACTTACAGAACCCAGTGAAATAATTACAATCAAATTAAAACAAAATTATAAAAATAATTCTGAAAATCTAAAAAATAAAAGCCAATTCAAAAATAATTACAGCAAAATTACTAAAACTAAAATGAAAATAAACTGAAAATCTAAAAATAAAAGCCAATTCAAAAAAATAATACTACAATAACACTGCATCTGACACACACTCGTATTTACCTAGCTTTTTCTATCTAGATGACGGTATATCATGCACTTCTATTCTTATTTTTTTATAAAGATAATAATTATTATAGACTAACCCAAACCCTACCCTGATCAACTAAAGAAAAAATGGCAATCAAAAACAAAACAAAAAACAATAACAAAAACAAAATAATCTGTCCATTCAGAATTTTTCAAACTAGGGACTCTGAAAAGGGTACACCAGACATTTGAGAGAAAACTGATGTTTATATTTTACACAAGTAACATGTTAACCTAAAATATATATTAAAATATATATTAAATGTTTTTTTTCCCACATTTACTAATAATAACAACAATACTAATACTAACAGTGTGGTAACCTGTTTAACATGACAGCCCTACAACAACATTTACTGGTTACTGATTATTTATTGAGTTATTGATTAAAAAACGTTAAGGACATCACTGGAGCAATGTTTTATCAGTCTTGTCTGAATTCTTGGGATATTTTTCTCCTTAAAATATAGGTAAATAAAGTCCCACGCATGGCACAATGTCAAACTCTCACAAAAATACCAACGCAAGGTTGCATTGTTGGAATTACTTCAGCAATGTCTTACAGATGTAGCACAGCGAGCAGAAAAAATGAAGAGATGAAATGAGGACAGTAGAGAAAATTTCTGGCACAGACACAGCACTGAAATCATCCGCACGGATCACATGTCAGTCCTGCCTTTGTGTCAGTCCAGAGGGTGTGCCTGTCAATGTGAGCTGAAGCTGGGGGTGATGGCTGAGGTTTTGGGGGGGGACGTACTCAGTTGCTGTAAAGTGAGTCATGAGATAAGAATGCAAAGGCTGGAAAACAAACCCTGCCCAGCCAGTGAGACCCTCTCACACACACACACACACACACACACACACACACAGAGAGAGTCATACTATGGACAGGTGCCTGTTTCATTACATCATCACTCCGCAGCCAATAAAATGCTCTCTCTCTTCCATACTCTCTCTTTCTCTCTCCATGACTCTTAATCTGTCTATCTCACACATCTCCAGCTAATACAGAGCAGATGAGAGCTGCGCTTTACAGTCATTCTGAATTATAAGCAGATGTCTTCTAGTTTCAACAATGAATGGTCTCGGTGACACGAATGCAGTCATTTTCTGCTCCTGATCTATTTGCACCTCCACGTTCATATCTCTCTCCTTAGGAAACACATCGTCCTCACTAAATCAACTGTCGCACTGGGTGATTTCACTAAATCTGGGGTTTTATACCTTGGGGTGTGAAAGAGGGTGGGTTTGTGGAAAATGTTAGGAGGAAAAACTGAATTGAAAGGTTGGGGTCAGTAAATTTAAACCAAAATTAACAGTAAAAGACATTTATAACGTTATTAATAAATGCTGATCTTTTGAAATTTCTATACACCAAATAATCCGGAAAACAAAACATATAACGGTTTCCACAAAACTATTAAGCAGCATAACTATTTCAAACATTGATAATAATAAGAAATGCAAATCAGCTTATTATCATGATTCTCTAAAGATCGTGTGACAGAAATATACTCGTCCACAGACACGACTGTGACACTGAAGACTGGAGTAATGATGCTGAAAATTCAGTTTTGCATCACAGGAATAAATTACATTTTAAAATATATTAAACCAGAAAAGAGTTCATTTAGATTGTAATAATATT
Source organism: Onychostoma macrolepis (assembly GCF_012432095.1). Classification (NCBI taxonomy): domain Eukaryota; kingdom Metazoa; phylum Chordata; class Actinopteri; order Cypriniformes; family Cyprinidae; genus Onychostoma; species Onychostoma macrolepis. The sequence continues at coordinate 19,199,736 of NC_081170.1, read as the reverse complement.
TCACAGTATCCACTGTCCACTGTATTTTATGAAAAAAAAATAAAATAAATAAATCCTTGGTGTGCATAAAATACTTCTTTTGAAAATCTTACAGATCTTTTGAATAGGAATGTATAAAATTAGAATTTTACATATTTTCGGATTTATATAATTTGCTTTGGCTTCAATGCAATGTCTTTATCTAATATGACGCTTAAAATATTTTACAGACAATATAAATGGGCATTTTACATGAAATTATACTGCTGCATTTATATTTTAGTATGAAGATCATCATTTCTGGGAGACCTTAGTATTATACAATTTGAAAACTAAAAGCAATTAAGCTACTTTTTGCACTTAGTATTTCAGTAAAAATAAAAAAATAAAAAATTGTCTTATTCATTAGCCACCTGCAATCCAGCTTAACCAGATGCTAAATGAGCAGAAATAGTGCTGCAATTATCTGTTTGACCTCAGTTATAACGGCACATAAATGCACCTGACGTGTGCTAGAAACTCCTCTATCAGAGCATTTCAATTCATTTTTTTTTTTTTTTTTTTTATGAATTCCCCCACTATCTCTCCTTTCTCTCCTCTCCTTTTCAGTCTCTGGCAAGCTAACATGCAGACGCTCCAGCTTATTACATGATTAACTATCAGTAACCGGTCATGGAGAAAAACACTGCAGCTCATACGCATGAATCATAAGCCTTCATTCAGAGACCGAATATAATGACTTCTAATGACCACAGAAACATTTCACAGGCATTAAAAGCACATTAGAAACCCCAACAAACACAGGAAGAGAGGACAGGAAGAGTTTAAAGACAGGAGAGAAGACTTTAGGACTTTGGGAGGACCCACACATCCTCAGGGTCGGACCACAAAACCACAGTTAAATAAAACTGAGAAAGGGTGTTTCTCACACTAGCTTTGATGTATGACAGGAGCAGAAAAGCATCAGAAAACCTGACATTCTTACCAGGGTCGAAATGCCAATCCACGTCCTGAGCCGCAGTCCAGGAAACGAGGAGGACAGTGAGGAGGGCAGGCAACAACGGCAGCATCTGTGTTGCCATAGCAACAGTGACACCTGGTTACCTGTCCAGAGTTGAACTATCTTCTACAGACATACCTGAGGAAGAGAGACAGAGAAAATGAGTCAATTACATTTACTTAAGTGTATTAATCATTCATTTTAACAATAAATTGAATCTATACGTTCCAATACCCTTACCCTTTTCTTTTTTTTGGAGCCTGTTTATTTATTAGTAGGTATACCTGGCTGTAAAGTTTGTGTAATTCTGAGCTGTTGTAATTATTAAACATATAATTATTTAAAAACATTATAATAATTATAATAAAAAGAGGGTTACACTTTAGTATAGGGACCAATTCTCACTATTAACTATTAGCTAGTTGCTTATGAGCATGCCTATTATTAACATACTGACTTTTGATTAGTACTTATAAAGCACAAATTCTGCATGACCATATTCCACATCCCTAATCCTACCCAATACCTAAAATTATCAACTACCTTACTAAATATTAATTAGGAGTTTATCGAGGCAAAAGTCATAGTTAATGGTTTGTTAACAGTGAGAATTGGACCTTAATATAAAGTGTGACCAATAAAAGAATAACTTTCCACATACTGTACTAAGGATGCACAAAACATTGACACTGTATCAGTTGTAGGCTGATATTACAGTTCTAAAATATATTGGTAGTCAATATTATTTTTCTTTCGGTAGTTGTTTTTAGTTTTCATTTTCCCCTATTTTACAATTACATTTGCCATCATCAAACATTCACTCAAAAGTTAATATTTAAAAACACCAACACATATCACTGTTAAATGTAAACTTTTAATAACACCATTAAACACTGTTTTTTACTGCACACTATACTTCTGTGATGCCTGAATAAATTTGTAGCATTTAAAATCCCATTTATACTGCATTTCCAAATTCCATAGTGGAACTGTGCTGCTATGACAGTTATATTTCTATCCATTCAATTTTAGGACGAAATATGATCTCAGTTATGATGTCAAATGAAGGGAATCTCCATCTTTCTACAACTGATGAAGTCAGTTGGACTGAACAGATATAAACACTTGAGATCACTTCATTTACACTGGTGGTCCATCAAGCTTAGAAATTCTCCCAAACTCAACATACTGCATTCCAACAGCCACATGTATCAAAACACATTAGAAAAAGAAATGACACAGCATGCCATGTTTTCCATTAACACCAACTCCTTTTCTCTGTGAATATGGGATTTGTGTTTGCACATTAGGTTTCTTTTTTAACTGATACATTGATAATAATGCAAAACGTTTCTTGAACACCAAATGATTTCTGAAGGATCGCGTTACACTGAAGACTGGAGTAATGGCTGCTGAAAATTCAGATTTGCCATCACAGGAATAAAAAACCATGTCAAATAAAACAGAAAACAGGTATTTTAAATTGCAATAATATTTCACAATATTACTGTTTTTCCTGCATTACTGATCAAATAAATGCAGCATGGTGAGCATAAAAGACTACTTTCAAAAACATGAAAAAAATCTGAACGGTAGTGTTATATGCAGTGTTTTTTTTTTTTTTTTAAATCACACATGCTGTTATTCCAGCATCGTCTGGCATTGCTGTTATTCCATCCCCATTAAAACAAGGTCTCTGCGAATATGTGATTTGTGTTTGTATATGTGTATATGGAATGGGGTCTGTGAGTGTGTGTGAGGTGGCAGCTGTCCCGTGCGGAGTGACAGCGCTGGTTCTGGGCTCTGTGAAAGAGACAGACAGCTGATGCACAGCTGTGCAGACACAAGGACAAAGAGAGTAGAAGAGAGTAGAATCTGAAAGGAGGTGTGGAAGAGGTGTAGACGAGGCATGCATGTAATAGACCCAGCTAAATGGACTGCGTGTTAGTGTGTGCTTGTCATATTCAACATACTCTGTCTGTCTGTCTGTCTGTCTGTCTGTCTGTCTGTCTGTCTGTCTGTGTGTGTGTCTGTGTGTGTGTGTGTGTGTGTGTCTGTGCATAAGTGCAGCAGCCAGTGCAGCTGTCCTGAGCTTGAGACAGGCGGTGGCCAACACACACAAGCTGCAAGTGTTTCCAAAACCCAGGGAAAACAGAAAGGAAGAGAGAGAGAGAGAAATATCAGTCTGTGTGCCAAATAATTCGCTATTGTAATGCAAGTTTGAGTTCATTACAGTTGGCATAACGAATCCTCTCAAGTCTGTTGACAATAAGTGCCATCACTGTTGCATAACCTTAGCAACCTATCAACAATTTCAATTAAGCGAATCCAAGTGATTAATACGGATTAATACAAAATTAATACTCGCCAAGCGTCAAAGCGTGTAGAAATTGACTTTGGCGAGTAAATAAAATAGAGATAATTGCCAGTTGGCTGGTAACTTTATTATGCACTGCAACATTACCTCATCCAAGTCAGATTTTAAAAACAATAGTCTGAACTTATCAAATATTTATAAAATCAATTAATTCTTATGAAAAAGTACCCTATACTTTCAAATAGAGTACTGAATGGAATGCTTTGTGGTATTTAATTGCCTGTTTTATAGCTGAAATATATATTAAACGCAATTATCTGAACCTTACTTTTCTGACCCAGCATGTACATCTTTGAATGTAATTGAAAGTAATTGAATGTAACTTCTATTGTATTTAAAATATGGTTAAAGTGTACTGCCAAATGTACAGACAGGCATTTATATTAAACTAAAACATACTTTAATGTAATTTCTATTGAACCATGTATTCATGTATTTAAAAAATATATATGTAATAACAGACTGTAATGAAGTTGCAATTTAGTGCATTTAAAATACATTTACTTTAAAGTTATAATTCACTCAAAAATGAAAATTCTGTAATTAATAACTCACCCTCATGTCGTTCCAAACCCATAAGACCTTCGTTCATCTTCGGAACATAAATTGGGAAGTCGTGGCCTAATGGTTAGGGAGTCGGGCTTGTAACCTGAAGGCTGCTGGTTCAATTCTCGCGCCGGCAGGAATTGAAGGTGGGGATTGTGAATGAACAGCACTCTTCACCTTCGATACCATGACTTAGGTGCCCTTATTACCCCTAAATGCTCCCCGGGCGCTGGAGCAAGGCTGCCCACTGCTCCGGGTGTGTGTGTGCACTTGTTCACTACTCACTGCTGTGTGAGTGCACTTGGATGGGTTAAATGCAGAGCACCATTTCGAGTATGGGTCACCATACTTGACAATACGTCACGACTTAACTTAATAAATTAAGATATTTTTTATGAAATCCGAGAGCTTTCTGACCCTCCCATAGGCAGCAAGGGAACTACCATGTTCAAGGCACAGAAAGGTAGTAAGGACATTATTAAAATAATCCATGTGACATCAGTGGTTCAAGTGTAATGTTCTGAAGATAAACGAAGGTCTTACGGGTTTGGAACGACATGAGGGTGAATAATTAATGACACAATTTTCATTTTTGGGTGAACTGTCTCTTTAAATTTTGTTAAGAAAAGTGTTTTAATAACGTTAAATAATCATGAAAGTATGTTTTTATAAAAAATAATAAGTGGCATTTTATTTCATTAACAGTGCAGTACACTACAAGTGCACATTCAATACAATTAAGCGTACTTATTAAATGTTGCAGTTGCTTGTGTAAAATATGGCAATTATAAGACTGGAAGCCCTGTTTTACTGTAAAGGTCCAACCATGTGTTTGTTTACTCTAGTCTAGAATGCTCATGCACATTAGCTTGATCAACCTTTTTTATTTAATTTTTTTTTTTTGACCTTAAGAAGCACAATTTAAATTGTTGTCAGATTTTATTTCTGACTTGAAATTTAAGTAATTTTGACAGTCATGTAGATTTATTTCCCAACTGAGATAGATAGGAGCTGTATTCACATGGCTGGAAATATTCACTCTAGGGCCGTTATGAATATGACCGCTGAATGAACTGACTTGCATTTTTAATATGATGCAGAGACTGACAGAATGACCTGCACTATTTTTCAGTAATATGAAAGTAAACAAAATGGCTAAATCATCCCATTTTCATTAGTACAGAAATGTGTATGTGCGCACAGTTTCGCTGCCTGTAAGACTATTCTGGCTTGCAGCAGTATAACCTTGGACCCTGAGCGCAAAGGAGAAGGGAAAAAAACCATCAGAAAATATAAAACTCAGGAAATGAGTTCTGCTGTAAATTCAAAGGTAACGCAAGTTTATATGTTAAGTTTGATCTGATCTTTCATTTCCCCAATAAATGTCCATTTCAAGTTCTGCAAAGAAAGACATTTCTATATAGCAGCATTAGCTTCATGTCTCTTTGCTGGAGCGCGTGAATGAGCTAAACCTCCCCAGTGGTTACGCTGATCTGGTCCTGCGGGAGCCATACAGGAACCAGGCTGAAAAGACGCCCCTATGTACTGGGTTCAAACAGATGAGGATCTTAAACACTCAAATGACTCACTGCATACATCAAAAGTCAATCAGAACCCCTATACATTATATAGTAACAATGTGGCTCATAACTCAGGTTGACACCACTGAGGTTCACTCTGGGTGTGATTCTGCCCTAGGGAATTTCACACAGCAAATTCGTCAGTTCAGCTCCATTTAACAAAACCCTTTTTGACAAAGTTTTAACTGACTTGCCTGAAGCAAGTTCACACACACACACAAGCACATCAAGAACTGTCAGTATCAGACCTGCTGATAAAGCAAATCTCACAAATGCTTACAGTATGGGTGTTTTTGAGTCTATAACCCTAAGGACATAACTGCTGGGCAAACAACATATCACATCATCAATACACGTGACACATCATCACTGTTGACTTTAACCTTCATGACCCCATCTGCACTGGGTTTAACCCCCATGAGCTGGGACGGAGACAAACTTGGGGAAGAAAAAATTTTTTTTTAGCAAATACATTCTTAAAATTTCCAAAAAAAAGTCTACATCACACAAAGAAATGTCTGGTTAATATTTCAGCAAAAAAGTAAAGAATAAACACTTTAAACTGTACATATGAGTAATTTAAAAAACTAAAAGCCAGATTTACTAAATACTATTTGGTTTAAAACATCCTTTTTTGGGGGTAGTAAATAATGGAGCAAATACCAATAAATTGACTACTGCAAACCTTAATAAATCACCTTGTGTGATTCATTTAAACACTCTCCTTCCATAAATTTTGTGCCTGAAAGGGAAACTCTTACAAATGCATATGCAATGAGGTCAGCCAAAAAAATTACTGTGCCCACGCCTTTTGGCACAAATTTTTCAATGCGCGTTTTTAGTAAATTCTGACAATAGGTTAAAGCCAAAAGATTGTTTGCACTGACAAGCTGTTGGTAAATATAACCCTATATATTAAAAAGTGGTTACTTTTATTTTCTTTATATGCAATACAGTGAGGAAAATAAGTATTTGAACACCCTGCTATTTTGCAAGTTCTCCCACTTAGAAATCATGGAGGGGTCTGAAATTGTCATCGTAGGTGCATGTCCACTGTGAGAGACATAATCTAAAAAAAAATCCAGAAATCACAATGTATGATTTTTAACTATTTATTTGTATGATACAGCTGCAAATAAGTATTTGAACACCTGAGAAAATCAATGTTAATATTTGGTACAGTAGCCTTTGTTTGCAATTACAGAGGTCAAACGTTTCCTGTAGTTTTTCACCAGGTTTGCACACACTGCAGGAGGGATTTTGGCCCACCTCCACTCAGATCTTCTCTAGATCAGTCAGGTTTCTGGCCTGTCGCTGAGAAACACGGAGTTTGAGCTCCTCCAAAGATTCTCTATTGGGTTTAGGTCTGAGACTGGCTAGGCCACGCCAGAACCTTGATATGCTTCTTACAGAGCCACTCCTTGGTTATCCTGGCTGTGTGCTTGGTCATTGTCATGTTGGAAGACCCAGCCTCGACCCATCTTCAATGCTCTAACTGAGGGAAGGAGGTTGTTCCCCAAAATCTCGCAATACATGGCCCCGGTCATGCTCTCCTTAATACAGTGCAGTCGCCTGTCCCATGTGCAGAAAAACACCCCAAAGCATGATGCTACCACCCCATGCTTCACAGTAGGGATGGTGTTCTTGGATGGTACTCATCATTCTTCTTCCTCCAAACACGTTTAGTGGAATTATGACCAAAAGTTCTATTTTGGTCTCATCTGACCACATGACTTTCTCCCATGACTCCTCTGGATCATCCAAATGGTCATTGGCAAACTTAAGTCGGGCCTGGACATGTGCTGGTTTAAGCAGGGGAACCTTCCGTGCCATGCATGATTTCAAACCATGACGCCTTAGTGTATTACCAACAGTAACCTTGGAAACGGTGGTCCCAGCTCTTTTCAGGTCATTGACCAGCTCCTCCTGTAGTTCTGGGCTGATTTCTCACCTTTCTTAGGATCATTGAGACCCCACGAGGTGAGATCTTGCATGGAGCCCCAGTCCGAGGGAGATTGACAGTCATGTTTAGCTTCTTCCATTTTCTAATGATTGCTCCAACAGTGGACCTTTTTCACCAAGCTGCTTGGCAATTTCCCGTAGCCCTTTCCAGCCTTGTGGAGGTGTACAATTTTGTCTCTAGTGTCTTTGGACAGCTCTTTGGTCTTGGCCATGTTAGTAGTTGGATTCTTACTGATTGTATGGGGTGGACAGGTGTCTTTATGCAGCTAACGACCTCAAACAGGTGCATCTAATTTAGGATAATAAATGGAGTGGAGGTGGACATTTTAAAGGCAGACTAACAGGTCTTTGAGGGTCAGAATTCTAGCTGATAGACAGGTGTTCAAATACTTATTTGCAGCTGTATCATACAAATAAATAGTTAAAAATCATACATTGTGATTTCTGGATTTTTTTTTAGATTATGTCTCTGACAGTGGACATGCACCTACGATGACAATTTCAGACCCTCCATGATTTCTAAGTGGGAGAACTTGCAAAATAGCAGGGTGTTCAAATACTTATTTTCCTCACTGTATCTATCTATTGTTGGGGAAAACATTGAAAAATTATTTTTCAAAATATACTTTTAAACATTATTGTTCATTTGATTTGAATGAAAATTGACATTTCTTTACAATTATGTCAAATCTGCGGTGGCTCAGTAGTGCACAACACAATGCACAGGACTAATTTTGTTGTGTTGTGCACTACTGGGCCATCGTACAAATCTCAAAGAAACAATTTTTATAAAATCACCTGGTCAAATGTCCACTATTATTTTATAGAAATTATACAAAAATAACTTTTGCTATTTTCTAACTTTTTCAATTTTTATTTTTTTATTTTTGTTATTTGTCAGACAAAAGTTAATAGAGAAGAAAAATGAAGGAAGTTTTCAGGGAGAATGAAGGAACGGGATTTGGATTCAAATCTGGATCTCCTGTACGTGGACCACAGTTCAACATGCGCTGAATGCTAACTGCTAGGCTATGTCTCTGACAAATACTCCTTTTAATTTTCAATAAATCATACAGAGTATGCCATTGCTTTCATTTCATCACCATAACAATGTTATACAACACTGATTGAGTAAAACAGTGTCCAAACCGTTTAAATGACCGTGTTGATTGTGAATATGCGAATCCCGCTGGCTCCACCAGGCAGATGAAAACTTTCCAACCACTCTGTCCAAATCTGTGGAGAATGACTGAATCAATGTGTGTGCTCACGCTGGCATGAGAAAGAATCAGTGAGTAATGCTCATACTGAGGAGACTCGGCGTCCTCGGCTCTATTGTTTTGATGTTTCTCTTTAAACATCAGATTAAATGGAATTTCCTCAGTGCCTAAGTGACCTATGATTTTTTTAACTCAAAGAGGCCGACCACACAATCTCTGAAACACGTCACCTCTGAAGTTGGCTCTCCGACAGCGGCAGTGTTTTGAAGAATGAAGGGTCGTGTTTACACTTGGACACACCATTTTCATGCTAAATCATGACTCAGGTGTGCGTCAGTCCCCACACTGACTCAGTCACACGGATGAGCTGTTCCTTTGGCGGTCCTGCCAAGATGACCGTTAACTTATGAATTTGCGGCTGACAGGAAGAGGAAATCAGAATTACTTACTCAATGAACAGGAAAAGAGTCAGAGAGAGGACAAATGAAAGAGCAAGCAAGAGAGAAATGAGCAGGAGAGAGAACAAAAATGACAGGAAGGTTTAGTCACTTTACAAGAGGAGAATATTTTCCTGGAATTATCCGGGATGGGCCAAATTATTAAAGCCGCTGATATTTAAAGCCTCATCTACATGAAAACCTCACCCAGCAGACATTATATGGCTTTGACCCGCCAGGTACATTTCTGCACTTGCCAGATACACCTCATCACCCCATCAAACACTCACAGCTGACAGTTCCCACAATACACCCAGGCCATTTGAACAGGATGCCAAATCCACTTTCCCATGCACTGATATCCAGAGAACTTCACCCTATTCAGTTTCTTTGAGCTAATAAAACAAGAAATGTGTTTTCTTCTAAGTAACCATCTGTGTTGACCTACCAATTATCAAGAAATGTCAACTGAGGTCAGATATTCCATGAAATGGCAGAATGTGCTCCATTAACATTTTATGAAGTCTGAAACGTTCTATGAACTGAGTCTGACCTCTTTTACATGAAGGTTTGGGAGAAACTTGTTCATCTACTCGTGTCGATCAACACAAAGAAATGCTAGTCAGTGGCTTTACCTCATTTCTGAGACAACTTTTCCACCAGCATCTCTCCACCACTGCAACTCTGCCTTTATTTCATCTTCATTAATTCATTTCCAAGTGACAGTATTCCAAATCTAAAAAGAAACGGAGTCTAAAAAAAATTAAATAATCGACAGTAACCATTGGTAACTGGCAAACCATTGGTGAGATGTGCATCCACACTACTGAGATGTTTACCTGCAGAAAGCTGGCAAACTCACAACTCATCATAGGAGAATGACTTACTGTTTCGGTCAACCCTCCAAAGCCATTTTGGCTGAAACCAGAGTTCCTTTTATTGGTGCTTGGACCAAATATTTTCTGTTCCCGTAACTACTCTCAGTATATTGCTTATCAACAAAGATACTGGTTAAACTGTATTGTTGGTGGTTAGTAAATAAGATGCAGGTTTGTGTTGTGAAATACCACCCCTAAATATCTTCCTCGGGTTTGCATTACTTTATGATAGTAAATGTAGCTCTGTCATAGTAAAAAGAACTCTGAGATTAACAAAACAGTCCATTGCCATACAGTAAAGTCAGGTTCTGCAATGAGTAAATACAAAGATAGAAGAGTGATACTGCTCTTTTGTGCAACTGAGTTAGAGCACTTTGACTTTGGACCTTGATGTAAAATGAAAAAGAGAATAAAAGATGAGTACAGTCTTCAGATTGAGGGTTATTAGTCATTCAAAATGGGTGAAAATACAAGAAAGGATGGCAGTATCAAAAGGCAGACAGCCCAAAAGCAATAATAAACAGACCAAGTGGGTCCTCGCACCATTGGTGCTCAGGCCCTAGAAAGAAAAGAAAGAAAGAAAAAGAAAAGGTCAAAGCAGTGTTTTATGCCCAAAACAACACTAACCTGTTTGCAAAATCTCCTTCAGAAGCTTAGCATCAGATCGCACAAGATGTCTCTTGACTATCTGTTGATGATTTGATGCATTCACATATCGCAAAAGCAGAAAAAAGGTCACAAGCCAACGCAAACAGGCTAAAGAATTACTAAAACCTCAAGGAGACAAGCACAAAAATGCTTAAAACTGTTTTAATAAGCAGAAGTGAGAGTTGTCATGGTCTTGTTTTCCTCTAGAGTGTTTGGCGGTGTGGATTCAGGCAAAAAAAAAAAAAACACTTCCCGAAGCTGCAGCTTTGATGTTGAACGTTCCTGTTTTCACGAACAAGTTTCAAAAGCTTGTCTAAGTTTGCTTGAAGCCGTGTGTAATTACCGGAGAAATAAACGAGCCTGGCAGCAGTTGTGATGAAGCATGTGTATATATATGTTTGTTAGTAATCCTCTATGCAAATCAAAACTGTCCTACCTGTTCAAACGCATTTTCATATCACATTTAGGTTTATACACCTGCGAAATGTACCTAGGGGACATGCTAATGAGTTGTTTCCTCACTGTTCAAACTACATAATATAAACAGCTTGCCCACTTTGTGTTGGATGATGCATCATTTCATTGGGTAAGAAACAATCCGAATAACACTTTCATTGGTTGCTCTCCCTGCATTTCCATGAGCATATCTGGCTGTAATGTTTCACATTGTGGTGAACTCCTCAAGTCAGTATCTCATTAATAAAAGCAGAACCATTATGTAAGAGTGATTCATGAAGCCTTTCAGAGCATAACATACACACAGGCCAAGGATCTATGAACATTGATTTCTTCAATGATCCAGACAGGCTATGCGTGAACCATAAAATACATGAATAGCACATAATGAAGAGCATGATGAATCAATAAAACAGGCAGAATCAACAGGACAGTGGCCCTCCAGGTAGAGGTTGGACACCTCTGATATACAGCATTTGTTTATTTGATTCCATCAGTGTTCACATTATTTAAAAAAATGTTTTGACATTTTTCAACTTAATTGAAAATCTCAAATATTTCACATTAAAACGTGTTTTAACATGTTAATACAACTCTTCCCCCTGCATTTTTCTGCATGCTGCAGTAAAAGTCATAATTATGACATAAAATGTCAAGATTCTCATAATTATGAGCTAAAGTCATGGTTGAAATTGTCATAATTGTGACTTTTATGCCATAATTTCATTATCTTTTTTTTTTTTTATTAAACTTTTTGTCATAATTATGCCAAATCATGTTTTTTTCTTATGTGGTAGAAATGAGGAAATGGGTGGAAAGCATGGTAAACTACTTCTGGGTTTCTTTTTCAAGAATTTCATCCATTTAATGAGGTTTTTTTTCTTTATTACGATATCAAGCCTGCTGTATCACCCTGATATTTTTTACTTTGTCCAACAAACCAAAACAAATGTCAAAATGAAGTGTAATTTAGAGGGAAGAAATGCTCCTCATAGAAGGTGTATCTAAGCCAGTATGTCTGAATGAATAAATTAATGCATTTTTGAATATTCAACTTCTAAACAAAAAACATTTATATATTGACCTCTGTGACCTTAATAAATGTGTATGTACACACAAACACCCACAGCACGCTAAAGGAGCTGACAAAAGAGATTGAAGATGGAGAGAGTGATGTGTAACTGATAGATGAAGAGATGGATGGATGGATAAATGATTTACAGTTACCTCAACATCAAGATGGGACAGCATGGACAGACAGTGATGGAAGACAGAAGGTGAACAGAATGTGATATGAAGTAAAAACAGATTACTCAGGAAGATAAATTACAGAATCTAAAGTATGTGGACTGAAGAGAAAAAAATGAGAGCGAGAGAGAAAGAGAAGTATAGGGTGTGTCAAAAGACAATTTAATAGATGAAATAAGACCGTCTGATGTTAGTTCCAACTGAGAGGACATTTCCACTCGCTATGCTATCCGTGTCTCTTTCAATCCTCTATCATTACCCAACACACGCTAGTCAGAGATTACCTGGCTGTTTACACACATATGAGTGTGGAGACAAAACGGTTTAAGAGATGCATGAAAAAAACAATTCATTGTGAGCTTAAACACACACAAAGACACTCATATCAAGAATGAGGTGAAAAGTAAAGAAAAGCAATTTATAGTTATTTGTATTCAAGTCTAGCCAAACCTCCTGGGATAATGACCCAGCGGAGAGTTCTTGGGTGATTTCGAGACAAACAAACTCAGAATAAAACCCTCACTGCCCAGATCAATGCTTTCGACCTCCTCAGAGATGTTTGCGGAGTGTCTGTTTGCCTACACGCACACACACACACATTCACGCGCAGACATTCCTCTGTACCCCTCTTTGCTTTTGGTCCCTCCTTGGTGACACAGCACAATTCAGTGCACTTTTCATTGTGTCTTTATTCACAAGTCTCCGAAACCCATTTTAAACAGAGAGAGAGAGAGAGGAAAAAGATAGAAAAGGGGAGGGTGAATTTTCAGCTTCATGGTGCAGTCATTAGCATCTCTTCATTGCTTCTGCATACACTGCATTTTCAGAAAACCCAAAACCTCTGCTAAAATACCCATAAATCCCATAAAATACGATATTTATAATATTTTTACTAGAATGAAAAGTAGATGGAAATAATCTGACATTGTCTGAATGAAATCCCATAGCTCTATTACTATGGTTACCATGTTAATGTTCCTTCTCTGCTTCTTCAGAAAATTCACTCTCCTTTTAACGCAAAAGTCTATTTATGCGTCCATTTTTGTATGCTTGGTAATTTAGGTGCTTTGAAAGCAGTTTAAAGTTGCTCTCTTGACACTGATCCATCCAAAGGGTCTTGCGATGGTCTGAGGTCACCTCTGCCGCAGAAGGGTCACAAACAACCCTACTAGATCTCATGACAAAACTTTACTTTACAAGGTGGAATTTAGTGCACATTTGTATGATGTGATTTGTATGGAAACATATTTTTCAGAAAAAGGTAAACATGGAGGTCCACCTCTAACCTAACAGTCAGTGGGCGTTAACAGATTATACAAAACATATAAATTAATTTAGAAAAATTCGATTTAGCCACCAATTGCCAAAATGTAAAATATTTACAAATCGCCATATATTGGACCACTACTATTTTACCCATTTAATCCCACTAGTAACAGCTGGGAGCTAAATGTACCTTTCGCTTTGAAAGGTTTGAGTGGATGAATTTACATAGAGCTGTAAACTTTATAGCCTAAGTGCTGGCTTTATTAGTTTCATTTATACGTTTAGTGATAACAGTCACGTCGCTACAGCAGTTTAAATTCAATTTGTTCCAAAAAAATGTAAAGTGTTTATTTAATTTCTCTATCCAAGAAGTAAAACACATGTACTCAACAATTGTGATTAAATCAGTTAATGTGGTAAACCATCATTTACAAGCTGTAAATAAGTTCAAACACCAAGAGCAATCGTAAATCAGTGCATATAAGGTCTGATTAGTAGTTTGCATTAATCGTACTGGTTTAACACCATGACTCGTCAGTCTAGCTTGTTTTTGAGACTGCTCTGCAACTACAGTTTAAAGCAAGACTGCAGTAGCCCATAAATACTAACTGACGCGTAACGCCGGGGCCACAGGTGGGTAAATATACCACCAGAATGACTCACAGCAGTTTTCAAGCCATTTCACAGTATTTGTTCTAATAAATGTTCCCAATAAACCCTGGTTCCAGGTATCATAACCATAACTAGGAACCGAGCGGGTGTGAATAACAACTTCACAAACAAACAGCACGACTCCGCACCAGACCAAGCGCATTCCCGGTACCGTGGCAGACGTCCAAACTCCTCACATATACACACACACACCGAGACTCTTGGCCGCCATGCACGAGACAGAGACGGTTAAGTTTACTCGCGCGGCGACTTAACACATTTGAACACAGTCTAAAACAACTTGAGTTTATTGGAAAGCCAAATGCGTTTTCACGCGGCAGTCGAAACAACACTGACAATCGCAATCCTAATATACAGTGCATTTACTAAAAACGACATAGTAAAATATAACGTCTGCCACTTTGTTGACCATAAATAAACTACACTTATATGTATGTACACACAAACACCCACAGCACGCTAAAGGAGCTGACAAAAGAGATTGAAGATGGAGAGAGTGATGTGTAACTGATAGATGAAGAGATGGATGGATGGATAAATGATTTACAGTTACCTCAACATCAAGATGGGACAGCATGGACAGACAGTGATGGAAGACAGAAGGTGAACAGAATGTGATATGAAGTAAAAACAGATTACTCAGGAAGATAAATTACAGAATCTAAAGTATGTGGACTGAAGAGAAAAAAATGAGAGCGAGAGAGAAAGAGAAGTATAGGGTGTGTCAAAAGACAATTTAATAGATGAAATAAGACCGTCTGATGTTAGTTCCAACTGAGAGGACATTTCCACTCGCTATGCTATCCGTGTCTCTTTCAATCCCTCTATCATTACCCAACACACGCTAGTCAGAGATTACCTGGCTGTTTACACACATATGAGTGTGGAGACAAAACGGTTTAAGAGATGCATGAAAAAAACAATTCATTGTGAGCTTAAACACACACAAAGACACTCATATCAAGAATGAGGTGAAAAGTAAAGAAAAGCAATTTATAGTTATTTGTATTCAAGTCTAGCCAAACCTCCCTGGGATAATGACCCAGCGGAGAGTTCTTGGGTGATTTCGAGACAAACAAACTCAGAATAAAACCCTCACTGCCCAGATCAATGCTTTCGACCTCCTCAGAGATGTTTGCGGAGTGTCTGTTTGCCTACACGCACACACACACACATTCACGCGCAGACATTCCTCTGTACCCCTCTTTGCTTTTGGTCCCCTCCCTTGGTGACACAGCACAATTCAGTGCACTTTTCATTGTGTCTTTATTCACAAGTCTCCGAAACCCATTTTAAACAGACAGAGAGAGAGAGGAAAAAAAGATAGAAAAGGGGGGGGAGGGTGAATTTTCAGCTTCATGGTGCAGTCATTAGCATCTCTTCATTGCTTCTGCGCATACACTGCATTTTCAGAAAACCCAAAACCTCTGCTAAAATACCCATAAACCCCATAAAATACGATATTTATAATATTTTTACTAGAATGAAAAGTAGATGGAAATAATCTGACATTGTCTGAATGAAATCCCATAGCTCTATTACTATGGTTACCATGTTAATGTTCCTTCTCTGCTTCTTCAGAAAATTCACTCTCCTTTTTAACGCAAAAGTCTATTTATGCGTCCATTTTTTGTATGCTTGGTAATTTAGGTGCTTTGAAAGCAGTTTAAAGTTGCTCTCTTGACACTGATCCATCCAAAGGGTCTTGCGATGGTCTGAGGTCACCTCTGCCGCAGAAGGGTCACAAACAACCCTACTAGATCTCATGACAAAACTTTACTTTACAAGGTGGAATTTAGTGCACATTTGTATGATGTGATTTGTATGGAAACATATTTTTCAGAAAAAGGTAAACATGGAGGTCCACCTCTAACCTAACAGTCAGTGGGGCGTTAACAGATTATACAAAAACATATAAATTAATTTAGAAAAATTCGATTTAGCCACCAATTCGCCAAAATGTAAAATATTTACAAATCGCCATATATTGGACCACTACTATTTTACCCATTTAATCCCACTAGTAACAGCTGGGAGCTAAATGTACCTTTCGCTTTGAAAGGTTTGAGTGGATGAATTTACATAGAGCTGTAAACTTTATAGCCTAAGTGCTGGCTTTATTAGTTTCATTTATACGTTTAGTGATAACAGTCACGTCGCTACAGCAGTTTAAATTCAATTTGTTCCAAAAAAATGTAAAGTGTTTATTTAATTTCTCTATCCAAGAAGTAAAACACATGTACTCAACAATTGTGATTAAATCAGTTAATGTGGTAAACCATCATTTACAAGCTGTAAATAAGTTCAAACACCAAGAGCAATCGTAAATCAGTGCATATAAGGTCTGATTAGTAGTTTGCATTAATCGTACTGGTTTAACACCATGACTCGTCAGTCTAGCTTGTTTTTGAGACTGCTCTGCAACTACAGTTTAAAGCAAGACTGCAGTAGCCCATAAATACTAACTGACGCGTAACGCCGGGGCCACAGGTGGGTAAATATACCACCAGAATGACTCACAGCAGTTTTCAAGCCATTTCACAGTATTTGTTCTAATAAATGTTCCCAATAAACCCTGGTTCCAGGTATCATAACCATAACTAGGAACCGAGCGGGTGTGAATAACAACTTCACAAACAAACAGCACGACTCCGCACCAGACCAAGCGCATTCCCGGTACCGTGGCAGACGTCCAAACTCCTCACATATACACACACACACCGAGACTCTTGGCCGCCATGCACGAGACAGAGACGGTTAAGTTTACTCGCGCGGCGACTTAACACATTTGAACACAGTCTAAAACAACTTGAGTTTATTGGAAAGCCAAATGCGTTTTCACGCGGCAGTCGAAACAACACTGACAATCGCAATCCGAATATACAGTGCATTTACTAAAAACGACATAGTAAAATATAACGTCTGCCACTTTGTTGACCATAAATAAACTACACTTATATGTAATTTTAATTTATTTTCTTATCACTTACCTAGAAGTCTGTCAGAACGCGAAAACGTCTCCAAGTGTGCCGCCTGATCTTCTTTTTAATCCGAGTTGTTCACTTTGGCAGGTTGTTTATATACTAGGTAAATATAGTGGGGCACAGTCTTATGACTTTATGCTTAAAGCCACAAAAGCGCCAATAAATAAACCGAGTCAAGAAAGCAAAGGCAGAAAGTTCCTGAAAGGAGGCAAGCTGTACGTCCCACGCTCGAAAAGATTTGTAATAGTAATGTTCTTTAAGATCTGACTCCTCTATGAGCGCAAATGACACTAGCGTCCTTATTTATTTCTCAATCAGTGCTTCCCTCTCCGCTCATAAGCGCTTAGCTTTTAGACCTCTTTCTCTTCCCCTCAGGGCTTGCAAACACTACCAGGTGCTCATTTACATAACTGCACTAGCTGCGTCCAATGGCAGCCCTCAATCAGGTGCTTCTTTGAATATTTCATGAGGCAATTGACCAATCCGGAGCGAGTAAAGCAAGGAACCCGTGACCTGGCAGCGCCGCTGTAAATGATACTCAGCGCTTACCTCTGAGAGACTTAAAAAAAAGTGTTCAGGAACGGAGAGATTTGGGGAATATGAAATTTAATATTGCTGGTAAGGAAACAACAGGATTTACCTTGTTAACCCTTTCCGGTGTCCGCCGTAAATCTTGTATTGGCTACATTTCTAATAACTAATAACTAAACATTGTTGGCTTTTCCCCACATAGTTTGATGTTAGCGTCAAGAAACAAGCCTTTGTAGTGTTAAAAGATGGCATTATTACAGAGTAAAACTACAGCATTATACCATTATGTCCTGAGGCAAGACAATAAAGATAGTGTGTTAACAGACTAAAACCTGAGCTCAGAGGCAAAAAGGAGGAAAAGTAAAAGAAACGTTGTTAGATTCAAAAGTTCAAACGCTATGCTAGATTCTGCAGATGTACAAATAAAGGAGAATGAATGGGTGTGGAGCTTTAATGTCAGTGAAAAGCGATATTGAAGGTAAATAAGGCAGGTAGAGAAGGGTGGGTGAGTGAAAAAAGCTATTCCACAGCTATGTGTTGCTACTTGCCCATTCACTGGAAGGAGATGGGAATTGGAAACTTGTTGGCAGTCATTCAGTAACACTGAGGTAAATAGTGGACCGAGAGAAACAGCAGTCTACCTAGCAAGTCAATATTGTTTCTCAAAGCCTATTGACCGCAGGCATCGTGTATGTGTATGAGCATGAGTGAAGGTATTGCTTTTTATGGCACGGAAAGAATTTGCACAGAGAAGTGAAGCATATTTGAGAAAAACAGAGAGAGATATCATTTAACATCAGGTTTGAAACTGTAACAAAGGTGTGTTTAAGGAGAGAATGTGTTTAAAGAGAAAAAAAGAGAAGAATTGAAGGAGTTCCACTTCAAACTTTGAAAGCAGCTTGTTCTTTTGTACTCTTCGCACTGAATGAACAATTGTGCATGACCTGGTTTGACTTTGAATATGATTAACTCACACACAGTTTTAATGGTTAAAGATTCTGACCCAAATCCCCTGCTTGTTTTTTTTTTTCTTTTCCTCACACTTTGCTTTGTAATGCATGAAAAGAAATTCACCCTATCTAGTTTCTAAATGCATGTTATAGATCTTAATGTGAACAACTCATCTGTGCATGTTCATTTCAAGTGTCAACTGGACCTTTCAGTGAAAATGACAGACATCTCTCTGGTGTCTTACAGAGAACTTCTACAATCAATTTGTCCACTTAAACGGGATGTACATCACAATACAAAAAAAAAAAAAAAAAGAGAGAGATAGAGAGAGAGATCTGATTTAACTTTGGTTTCATTGCAACTTTAAAGTCGGCATGAAATGGAAATTCACTCCTCTTTTCTAAATGGTTTTATTTTTAATACTTCATGCATGCATGTGTTTTATTTTTATTTATTTTGTTATATCTTACACTTTTTTTGTAATTTTTAACCAAAATGCCAGACTTCATTGAAATGACAGACTTCTCTGTGGTGACATATGCCAGACTTTTCCAATCATTTAGTCTGCTTAAACTCCGCCCCTTTCTTACAATTGACCACAAGCTCAAGCCAAGCCCTATCCAATCAACAATAGATGGATAGAACCAAGTCCCCGCCCTACATTTTCTTTTTCTTTTTTGATAACCCATTTTACTTGGATATACATCACAATATGAAGAAATGATCTATCGCTGTTTCCATTACATCATGACTTCAAATTACTGACTGGTTCAGTGGCTGCACTTCTGTAGTTAAAAGAGTTGGGAGACATTTCACTGTTGAATTTTATGTTCCAAGTGATTCAACTAATCTTCATGTTTTATAATGAAAATCAATACTGTGAAGGGCATTTCACCACAGTGCAATAAAGCTGAGTGTACGTCCTTGAACAGAGCTCAGTTTACCAGGGTGCCACAAGAAAAGACAGGAAATATAACTTTTTCAGAAAATCGAATGCCTCCTCCAAAGGCTTAACTTGTGATATAACCTGATTACTTCTTCCACTCCTTCTCCTTTCTTCCCACTTCCCTCTCTGTTTTTCACTCCCTCCCTCCCTCCCTTTTTTTTTACCTCTCCCCCGCTACCCTAGCTTGCGTGTTGCTCTGGCAACCCTGTAATGTTGCAATGACCTTTGCACATTGTTTCTTTGGTTTCCACTACTTGCACTGGCTTTGTCTCGCTCTCTCTTTCATTCGTCGTCTTCCTGAAGATAAGGCCCTCTGTTACACTTGTTGAATGACTCTTTTTCAGCAGAGCTCTTCCACAGCTAAATTTCCAATCTTGTCTCTCTCTCTCTCTCTCTCTCTCCCTCTCTCTCTCTTTCTCTCTCTCTTTCTCTTTTTTTTTTTTTTTGATTCAGCTAAGCATGAAAAGCAGGCCTGATCCTGTGTGGAATTCACTGTGAAGGATGGAGAGGGAAGAGAGAAGTGTGGATGAAAGGAAAATGAGGTAACTCTAATCTGAGTGAAAAGTGAATCTGGTTAGAGTGAAAAAGAGAAAGACAGGGAAGCGAGATGCACTTGAGTTTTACCCCCTGAGAAGCCAGTAATGCATGACATTTTAATACATTTTAATGAAATGAAAAACTGAGGATATGTGGTGCATGTAGAATCAGCGAACAATAAGTTTCACAAAATGTGAATAATGAATTCAATTAAAAGACTATTTGAAAGTATAGAGCTGAAGTATGAAACACAAGAGGTTTAAAGCCTAAAGCATTTAGAAATTCATGTTACAGGAATGTATCACAAATAACAAATCCTCCGTATAATAGAAAATAATGAACAAATAACAAACCTTTCTCACCTTTTCAAATAGAAAATCTTTCTTCTTTCTTCTTCAAAAGAAGAAGAAAGTCTTCTGTTTTTATTTTATTTTATTTATTTATTTATTTTAACCTTCATTTGTGTTGTAATAAAAAAGATTTTAATAAAATATATATTTTGTATAATTGTATGTACATATAGACAAATGTATGAATCATACAAGATTGTTTACTATAATGGAAACTTTAAATGGAATTAAACAGGCTTTCAGTGTAGTTTTGGCACATTTCTGGTTTAATATTTGCTTCTATCCAAATACTTGTGCTGAATTGTGAATTGCTGAATTGTGTGAATAATTGTGTCATTGCATCAGACACTTGCAATGGCTTTGCTGCACAACCTTATGTATAACACAATGTACATCATCCAGCTTGCAATAAATAATTTGCATTTGTTCTAGACACATGGACAGACAAAACAGGATGTTTCCTGTAGAAAGGAACAAATGCAGGTTATGGTTGAACAATTATATGCTAGAAATTACTTTAAAAAGCTGCCAAGTTGCATAAATGTGCAAGCTGAGAGAGAGAGAGAGAGAGAGAGATGCGCATGGCTTTGAATATAAACATAATAGTTTGCATACATAAAGCATTCCATATTTTAATAGATCACTTTCACCAATGTCATCTATACGTTTTATGTAATTAAATGCTGATTAAAGTGAGGAAGCACAGATCATATGTACACCCATGAGTCCACATGTATGCACCCCTCCCCACCAACACACACACAGCTGTTGAGGGGCAGAGCGGCCTGATCACTCTCACAATGTCAGGCCTGCAGAATGTGGGGAAGCGACACAAACTGGCATTCCGCTCATTCCCTTACTAAAGCACATAATCTATCCATCTCTCCCCCTTTACTTGCTATGGATCCCTCTGGCTACCTCAGTTACCAATGTCACACACATAAATCCTCCCCCACCTTCACACACACACACACACACATACACACACACACACATGACTTGAAGAATGGCAGGACACTCTCTGTTCTGTCCTCTCCGGTGTCCTCTTTCAAAATGGCTGGTTGTCTCAGGGGCCCAGAGGTTAGAGAGCTTCTCTAAAGTGTCATAAGAGCGTAAAAAGACAGGGATGTTTCAGGGAGGCAGTATAGTGTGTGTGTGTGTGTGTGTGTGTGTGTGTGTTTTGTGAAATGAGATCAGCCACATTTGGTGTCTGAGGCTCAAAGGAATGCAAGACTTTTGACTTTGTCCTATGTGCATGATGTCGAATGACAATGACAATGACAGAGGGAGATTCCTCCTGGTGTTATGTTATAATCACATCACATTACTGCTGAAATATTAGACATTGTATGCAAGTCAGACGTGTTTTTGAAAGTTGGATGAAGGATGAAGTACACAGATCCTGTGTTTAAAGTATAGATACCCTGATTAAATATCACTTCTTACTTGAAAATATAAGTCCTTATTTTAATCATAATGACTCAAAGTACTTACCTTTGAATGTATTAAAGTGTTAAATGTATGCTAATCTATAATAATATAATACAATTATTTTATTTATATATTTTAATAATATATTATTTTATTTATATTTATATTATTATTAATTCTAATTGTTTTGTGTATTTATTTTTATTTTTTTTACCAATAATAGCACTATTATTATTATTCATTTAAACATTTAAAACGAATAATAATAATAATTATTATTATTATTACTCAAAAATATATGTATAATTTTATTATTTTAAAAATCTAATTATTATTTTAAAATTGCTAAAGAGAGGTGGTCTAATGTTCCAGAAACATATTTTTCTGAAATATTGTTAAATAAAAGATAATAAATTATCCATTCAAAAAGAGTGAAGTAAAAGTTTCCCAAAATTCAAATGCTAAAATATTAAGTATTTAGTAAATTATTAAGCTAAAATATTAAATGCTGAACTATGCGCCACATTTTACGGAGTGATCATGGTGCAAGATTCTAAAAAACAACAGTGAGGTGCATTGCAAAGGTCAAAGACTTCCATCTTGAGCTTGTTTATCCAGACCAAAAATGAAAAAACAGAGCAAATTGACCGAAGAACATGTCATATGTGAACCATCTCATAGTTTCTGTCATTAACATTGGCATTGAGTTTCTTCAGGCTTTTTATGTTGCATTGATTATGGTAGCATCGACCTATTCTGTTTTAAACATATTAGTTTGCACATTTGAAGTTACTGACCATTTTAGGTTACTCCCTTGAAGCTTTTCCAAAAGGTGAAGGTGTCAGAGGTCACAGGGTCAGGTTGCAGCCGTGGGTGGGGGTCAGAAGGGTGTCAGTTCTCTGATCTCTTTTTTGGGTATTGGGAAGTAAAAATGCACCAGGCACAACCTCTGCTGCTCATCACTGATATCAGTCACCTCACATATCTGGAGGATGTTCTGTGTGAGTCTGCTTCAATGCTTTCATGAATCTAAAGTCTGTCAAGTCACACTGACCGGCTTCTGCATAACCATCCTTTCAGTCAGGAACGGACAGCAGAGAAGCACAACCACTGGAAAAGAGGCTTAGCTCAGCGTGATGAGTTCAAACAGGTTATTCCCAGACCCATAGTCATTTCCTGAACAGTAATCCCATTTATTATTTGTTGAGCTTGTCTTTTCTATGTTGTGTAGTTTTCTGAGATATATTAGCATAGGCATTTATCATGTTTACCCCGATTAAGAGTCTATATATCCTTCTTTTGTGGGCCTGAATATTAATGCATTCATAATTATTTGTGTCTTAATTTAGATTTTTCTACATTGTTTTGTGTGTTTTCTCTTTCTAAGGAAAATCTCCTTGGAAGATTAAAACAGATGGGTGAGTGCGACCGCAGGTGTTCTTTAGCAGACAGTAATTGTGTTTGTGTCTGTCTGTGTTTTTGTGTCATTTTGTGGTTGGATGTTTTTGCTCTGGTTGACCGTTTACATTATATACTCCAAGACTCAGGATTTGCAGAAAGTTCACCCTAAAATTAAAATGATTTCATTGTTTACTCACTCTTATGTCATTGACCAAACCTTCTTCTGTGGAACATCAAAGAAGAAATTTTGAAGAATGTTCTGGTCTCTCTTTGTCATGTAGTTCCATACATTGAAGATGAACTTTCAAAAAAGGATGCAAAGTCACCATAAAAGTCTGAAGTTTTCAATACATAAGATATTTGAGGAACAGATAAAAATGTAAGTATTTTTAGATCAAGTTAAATCAAATCAAAATGTATTTATAAAGCACCTTAAAAACTACAGTGTGTACCAAAGTGCTGTATGATTTCATAAGAGTAAAATAGAATACAAGAAAATACAAATCAAAATTAGAAATTGCATTAGGGAATGAGATAAATCAATCACAAATAAACACCACAAATGGACGAAAATCTTGAATTCTGGCCTATCTATCTCTGGTGGATTCATGAGATTAAATTATTGTTTTGAGTCGGATATTTTCAACTAATCTTTGATTCAGTTTGCAAAACCTGCCTGAATGATTTGTTCATGAATCAGATTGATTCAGTTCACAAGGAGAATTCATTCAAATGATCAGTGAATCTGAGTTATTATTGGTAACTAAACTTAAAAATACAACTATTAAAATAATTATTGTTAATTTAAATAACATCAATTTTAAACTTAGAAACTTCAACGAAAATAGAAATGTTACTTAGGCAACTGAAATAAGTATCAAAATCTACAAAAAAAAATAGAAATAAAAAATTAACTATATTTCAAGCACATAAGAAAATTACTAATAATTAGTAATTATTTAAAGTAAAATAAAAACTTAAAATATAACAATAAAATCTAATTCAAAATAATAATAATAAATATTATAGTTACTAAAATAATGCTGCTAAATGTTCTGTATTTGTTTTCACCCAAAGATGTCACATGAGTTCCACTTGTATGATTCTTTTATGATGCTTCTAGTCCCCATTTATTGTAATTTACTCAAAAAGAGCAACTAGTAAATTTTTCATAAAACCTTGTTTCATGTTCCAGAAGGGTGAATAAATGATGATAGAAATTTCATTTTTGGGCCAGCTATCCCTTTAAGGCCCCACCCACAGACTCTTCAATCAGTCTGCTCACTTCATTCCCAGATCTCTACAGGACCCTTCAGGGACTCTGATTCTTTTAACATGAAGAGAGAAAAGGGAAGAGAGCCTGAAGAGGGAGAGAGAACTGGTATTTGGGTGTCTCCTTTGCAAATGTTGCTGGAGTTCACGCTGTGACAACAGCACAAGTTTCACTCGACTTCCTCTTTCTCTCCTCCACCGCCTCTCATTCTTTTCCATCTGTGAATAAACATGTTTGTCTTTTATTTGTGGAAGTCTGTGGCGTAATTCATTAGTTCCTTTGTTAGATGCTCATTGTGTTTCCTAATTATGGGTTCTCTCTCTTTCCCTCCCTTTCTCCCTCCCACATCAGACAGAATTTGATTCTCCCCAAATGACTGTTATTTTCTGTCTCTGCACTGAGCGTATGAGTGGTTAACAATGGTAATAACGGTTGAGTCAGGGTGTGGCGATCAGGTAGGTCGGCCTTTATAACAGCCCATCATACGGGGTTATTTCAAACTGTCTCCATGGAAACAGAGCAGGGAGGGTCTAATTCTGCATTGACTGTCTATGTGACGACACAACTGTCCCGCTCGCTCTCTTCCTGTCCGTTCCTGCTCTGTCTGGCTTCACAGTGAGAGTGAGTGGAGTGGGGGGTTGCTGGGATTTTGGGAATGAGTGCCATTGCAATGCAGTGAGAGCCCAAGCTAAAAATACCTATTGACACATAGACTCTAACAAACATGGTGATCGGCAAACAGTCACACCACCCAAAACACACATACGCACATGTGGAAAAAGGTTTAGAGTGTTAAAAAGGGATGACAATCTAAAACATCGCTCAGTGGATATCTAAAACCTCTGTGATGTGATTTATATGCTGTCTTTAGGTTATGAGTTTATTCTATCACATAATAGGTGACTTATGGTGGTCCTGTGGTGGGATATATCATAATGCTGTTTGATGATAATTTATTATGTCAGTACTATTGTGTGCCAGCATAGTTTGGCCTCTCTGACTTGCCGTACTGAAAGCAGAGTTTAGATTCGGGCAGAAGGCAGGACACCTAATACACTTCACTGCCATCGCCAGCACCCAACTCGGAAGCAGACTAGAAACAACTGCCTGCTCATAAATTACACCGGTGTGTGTGTGTGTGTGTTCCTGAAGCACTGAGCGCACTGAAATAAATGTAGGGGAAACTCCTATCCAAATATATACAATAAATACTATAAATCATTTTTAGACTCAAAATCATGAACAAAATTTGTTTATGTAGCCAAGTAAGGCACTCCTTAATAGAGCTCTTCAATCATGTGGTCAGTTTAAAGGCCAAACTGGAAGGCTAATTCGCTAAATCCTATTTGAGGTGTGACATAGATATATAAATACAAAGGTAATGCAACACTATTGTAATTTTGACTATATCTCTCATTATGACTTTATAGCTCGCAATTGCAACTTTATTTCACGTAATGACGACTTACATCTTACAACTGCAACATAATTTCTCAAATAACTCAAAAAAGAAGGCATCCCATCACAGTCAACTTGTTCAGTGAACTCAACTAGCAACTGACAACTTAAAAACTTAATCTAATGAATAAAAAGCAGTCTACTGAATATAAAACGAACGGCCACGTCAACTAAAGATTTAGCATTTAGGAATGCTAATCCTGTTTAGCAATCCTCTTTCATTTTTTCAGTTTTAAAACCCACTACATAATATGGGCAGTATCTTATGGAGGCCCGTTTCTGCCTCTGAATAAAAATAAAAAAGTAATTGCAACTTTTGTTCTCACAATCCTCACTTTGTTTCTCGCAATTGCGAGTTTTTATCACACAATTCTGAGAAAAAAGGTCAAACTTGCGAGACAAAAAGTTACAATCACCTTTTTTTTTTTTTTTTTTAATTTCGGTGAAACAGACTTCCATAGTATTTGCATCTTAAAATTAAAGGCAAATATTTGCACTGATAGAAAAATGTATTAAATCCAAAAGTTGCAATGAGATGCACATATACCTCCACACACGATTCTCAAACATGGTGAGGATCAACAAAAATCGATTCAGAAAAAAAACTAACTCTGATCCATATGGCAGCTAACTGACATTGACAACAGCAGCAGCAGAAATTAAAATATTTAAAAATGATAATATTTTAATAATTACCACAAAATATTTTCAAGCGGAGTGCATGCTGGGAACTTGCGCAATATTGTTCAACATAATATTGTGTGTTCAGATGACTCAGTTTGGAAAGTTGGGAGAACATTTGGACTTGTTGTTAACGAATACTTGAGTAAAGGTAAACAAACCAACTTTTACGAGTATTCTTGTTCAGGTCACAAAATAATAAACTGACACCTCCTACCAAACATTCTTTGTTACAAGCTACTTTCTTACATTAGTTAGAAGAACTTTTCACAAGTTGGATTTTTTACGGTGTTATAAAGTCAGAAATGTGAAAAATAAAGTTGCATTTACATCACACAATTGTGAATTTATTTTTCAAAATTGTGACTACTCAGTGTGAGTTCGTATCAGCACTTGCACGTTTATTTCTTGTAATTGTAACATATATGCAATTGCAACATTATTTCTGTTTTTCAGAACAGAATTGGGACTTTATATTGCTCTGTGAATTTATTTTTCAAAATTGTGACTACTCAGTGTGAGTTCGTATCAGCACTTGCACGTTTATTTCTTGTAATTGTAACATATATGCAATTGCAACATTATTTCTCAAATAACTCAAAAAGAAGGCATCCCATCACAGTCAACTTGTTCAGTGAACTCAACTAGCAACTGACAACTTAAAAACTTAATCTAATGAATAAAAAGCAGTCTACTGAATATAAAACGAACGGCCACGTCAACTAAAGATTTAGCATTTAGGAATGCTAATCCTGTTTAGCAATCCTCTTTCATTTTTTCAGTTTTAAAACCCACTACATAATATGGGCAGTATCTTATGGAGGCCCGTTTCTGCCTCTGAATAAAAATAAAAAAGTAATTGCAACTTTTGTTCTCACAATCCTCACTTTGTTTCTCGCAATTGCGAGTTTTTATCACACAATTCTGAGAAAAAAGGTCAAACTTGCGAGACAAAAAGTTACAATCACCTTTTTTTTTTTTTTTTTTTTTTTTAATTTCGGGGCGGAAACAGACTTCCATAGTATTTGCATCTTAAAATTAAAGGCAAATATTTGCACTGATAGAAAAATGTATTAAATCCAAAAGTTGCAATGAGATGCACATATACCTCCACACACGATTCTCAAACATGGTGAGGATCAACAAAAATCGATTCAGAAAAAAAACTAACTCTGATCCATATGGCAGCTAACTGACATTGACAACAGCAGCAGCAGAAATTAAAATATTTAAAAAATGATAATATTTTAATAATTACCACAAAATATTTTCAAGCGGGAGTGCATGCTGGGAACTTGCGCAATATTGTTCAACATAATATTGTGTGTTCAGATGACTCAGTTTGGAAAGTTGGGAGAACATTTGGACTTGTTGTTAACGAATACTTGAGTAAAGGTAAACAAACCAACTTTTACGAGTATTCTTGTTCAGGTCACAAAATAATAAACTGACACCTCCTACCAAACATTCTTTGTTACAAGCTACTTTCTTACATTAGTTAGAAGAACTTTTCACAAGTTGGATTTTTTACGGTGTTATAAAGTCAGAAATGTGAAAAATAAAGTTGCATTTACATCACACAATTGTGAATTTATTTTTCAAAATTGTGACTACTCAGTGTGAGTTCGTATCAGCACTTGCACGTTTATTTCTTGTAATTGTAACATATATGCAATTGCAACATTATTTCTGTTTTTCAGAACAGAATTGGGACTTTATATTGCTCTGTGAATTTATTTTTATGCAAGTAAACATAATAAATACTTTATGCAAGATGTGCCTTATATTTTAATATAAGGTTTCGTTTATTTTTCACAGTTGTAACTTTACATTGCTCAGTGTGACTTCAAATCTTGCAAATCTTTATTTTGTGCAACGGCAAGTTTATTTTTAAATAATTATGACATATCTTTTAATTTTTACTTTATTTATTTGCATATCATGCAACTGCGAGTTTATTTCTCGCAATTGTAACTAACATCTCACAATCTCAAAATTCTGTTTTACTTTTATCTCAAAGGCAGAAACAATGACTCTTTTATTGATTGTATTTATTAAGTTGTAGAACATAAAAGCCTCAAGTTAACAAACCTTGTATTCTCCACAAACAGAAAACTCCAATAACCTTTTCAAAATTCCATTCTCATGTCTGTAAAATAATTCATCATGTGGTCAAATATCACTGGAACCATAAATATTGTGGAGCTACAAGACCAAGTGACATTCCTAGGATTGCGGTGCTAGTGTTATCAGTTCCCTCTGCATTCCTAAGGGAGGTGATATAGAGCCTGTGAAGAAGAGAAGACCAAACGCCACCTCTGCATTTTCTGCAGATACTGAAGCACACAACCCCATACTTCCAATTATCATTCAGGATGATATACATTTTACTGTAGAAGACATTTAATCAACCAGACACCCTAACTGGGAAATCATTTCATGTGACAAATGGTATGGCTAACAGAGTCTGCCAAAATCACCAGATGCCTAAACAAGCAAGTTAACACCAATCAGATTAGAGATGTGTCTGGTTTCTGATTAACCCCTGCATGACCTATCGTATGTTTACCATTTTTCACACTGATAAAAACTCAGACTTTGTCTCAGTCAATACCAGACCCTTGATTATACTGTTTAAAGCCAGACTGGTTTAATAGGACAAATTCATTCACTCTTTGTCGATTAGCGGGTGTTGCAGGCTGGTTATGTACGTCATGTGAAAAGCAGGCTGCTCTACACTAATGCAACACATATGGACAGCACAAGCATGACCAATGACTCCTGTTAAAGACCACAGAATTTCATTTGGATAATTTACGAGGTCACGGTTGAGTGAAATATGAGACTAGCGTGGAGCTGTCGGCGGTTACAAACCAGCAAATAGTTTTACACAATCTACAGGAAATTAGCGAGTTGTTTTACTGTTTTACAGGGGGGAAGATTATTTGTGTTGGTTATTATGAGCAAATTATGCTTGTGAGGCACTTTAATGTATCCAAGTCACACCCGAAACCACAAGCATGTTTAATAGTTTTCCCTGTTTAATTAGAAATGTATTATAATGTAATCTACATGAAGGATTTTACATGACTTGTTTTTGATTGTGGTGCAATAATCAAATTAGATAGGAATGCTTCATTGTCTCCATAATGCTGCAGTGTTTACTGCCGGGAAATGATGAGTTGATGTGATGCAGTGCCGTGTGATCTCACTGCTTGTGATTGTCAAAGGTTTTATTTTCTGAGTGTGTTGCTGTAAAGCTCATAATTAGTACCAGTCAGAAGTGTGGACACACCTACTCATTCTTTATGATTACTATTTTTCATATTTTACAATAATAGTAATTAAGACTATGAAAAAACACTGATTGGAAGCATAGGAATTATGTAACGTGCAAAACTGTTAAACAAATCTTAAATTTTGCTTCTTCAAAGCAGCTACTCTTTACCTTGATAACAGCTTTTTGGAAACAGCATTTTCGCACACAAATGAGGTAACCATTTGATTTTTTTAAGGCTGGTTCAGTATTTTTGTGTTCCACTCTGCAGCTTTTTAACTGTATTTCTTTGTAAACATGCGGTAAACATATTTAACATATTTTAACCTTGTAAAGCCTGACCAGAGAAATTGATATTTTTATGATTATTTTTTATTATAGCTTACATAAAAACATATATTATATGTTTTCTTTTTTGTATCATTTAATACATCAGGGATTTATGGCTCATATAGTATGAAATAGTGAGAATATGGAGTGCACACTTGTGAAGGACAAAATACCTTATTTTAAGAGGCAGTTGTGGCCTAATGGTTAGAGAGTTGGACTCATAACCCAAAGGTTGCGAGTTTGAGTCTCAGGTCCAGCAGGAATTGTCAGTGGGGGGGAGTGAATGTCCAGCACTCTCAACACCGCAACTGAGGTGCCCTTGAGCAAGGCACTGAACCCCCAACTGCTCCCTGGGCTGCCCACTGGTGTGTGTGTACTTAGGATGGGTTAAATGCAGAGCACAAATTCCGAGTATGGGTAACCATACTTGGCCACATGTCACTTCACTTATTTATAATGAGTCCCAAACTGAGCAAAATATGCCATGCAGTTGCTGGTATTTATACGGCCAAAAAGTAGAATGAAATTCTGACAGCTTGTAAATCATTATAGCAGACTACTTACATAAATGCAAATAAATATTATTTGACACTATGTATCTCTCAATAATTTGCCTTAGCAAAAAACATTTACAGTAAATGCTAAGTTTTATAATCAAAGATCTTTAGTTTGTATTGTGGGGGAAAAATATATAGTGCAATACAATGATGATTGAGGGCAGTATAAATAAACATTCCTCAAAAGCCTGAATTTAACATGATTTTTCTAGAAAATAAGTGTATGGATAATCAAGTAAATCTAGGTAAGTGAGGATTACACAGCAAAATTTTTTTTTTTTTTTGCTTGCTAGATTGTGTACTACAGGTTTTTCAGCAGTTCTGATCATGCTAATAACTTAAGAGGCCTTAGAAAATTGTGTATCAAATATGATACAGAGGGCTTTATAGGGTTAAAGTAGGCATAAAAAAAAAAACTTATTTGTTTTGTAAATGCATGTAAGAGTATATATCTAATTTTTCTGCATAATGTCAAAGTCTTTTCCAGTTAAATGTTTTTTTTATGAGATTGGTTTATAAGATGTTAATTTGCTATTCTAATT
Organism: Onychostoma macrolepis; assembly: GCF_012432095.1. Lineage (NCBI taxonomy): Eukaryota > Metazoa > Chordata > Actinopteri > Cypriniformes > Cyprinidae > Onychostoma > Onychostoma macrolepis. Next base: position 19,168,218 of record NC_081170.1, on the reverse strand, counting down.
CTAATTCTAAAGTATACATTACTAGTCCAGATGTTACCTTCAATTTCTGTATGCCTACATTATACTTTCAATTACAATACAGTATATTGTCATTTACATTACATACTGTTTGCATAAAGACATAAATAGCAGTGTCCTCTTGTACAAAAATAATGATGGCAAAGAGTTAGGGGAACATTTTTATTGCAGAGGGCTGTTTCTGTCAGTATAATAACATTTTAATGAAGAAAGAATGATCCACACACAATCACACCCACACAAATAAAGACACACCCACATGAAATCCCTAAGCAAGGGCATGCAGGACTGGAGGCTGAAAAGCAGGAGACCAGCACCCTTGTATCGGTATCTCTGCACATCATCATTGTTACCTGAGTCCTATAGCAAAAGTCGAGTTCTTCAAAACCAACCCACTCTCTAACAAATGCACTTTTTAGTCCAAAACAACATGACTCCAAAATCTTCAAGTGGCTTGTGTTAGTGTGCATGTGTTACACAATCGCACTTCTATAACTGGAACAATTCTATCAGGTTTTTCTGATATCTCTGTAAACTTTGCATAGTCTAGAACATCACTCCCACCGCAACCCTAAACAACGCTCTCACTTCATTGCCTGCATAATAAACGTAATATATCTGCTCAGAAATTAAAGTATTCAACAATAAAAGACTGCTGGTTGCTGCCACTTCCTTTAAAAAGTGCTTCAAGTGTCCATAACATCTTTTTATCAGAATAATCTTCTGAAGTCAACAGCCTGTTCCTGGCCTCTATCTCTGTTCCTCAAACACGGCTGGTTCTGCCCTGCATGCAGAGGTTTACGGTACTGAGATTGAGGGTAAAATACATTCACATGGGCAACTCACAGTTTGAGGTCAAAGCAGTGACGTTTGACCTCACCTGACCTTTGGCATCACTGCTTTGAGATTGATGATAAATCAGTGATTGTGTTCATCAATGTTTGTTTAGTAACACTGATTGTACAATCACTGGTTGTACAGACATTCCTTATGCCCTCTTAAAAAGGGAAAAGGCTGCATGCAGGAGGTACAAAAGTTTTCCAAACATTTTGATAAATTTCTGATGATGATAAATGAAAAGCAAGGAAGGTACAGAGGCACAGAGAGACTGAAAAAAAAAAAGAACACAAAACCAGTAAAATTAGGTAAAATGGGGAGTGTGTTGTCTATACGATGGGTACGCAAACCATGAGTACGCAACGAGTGTCAAATGCTAAATAAATGCGCAGCGTTTAAATTCAAAACTTTATACAGTCCTTTGATTGACAAGTTGCAGATTGAAATGAGATGGTCATAAAGAGATCAGTGATAAATAAAGAAACTGGAATGCATGAACATGGAATGATCATGGATCTCATCCCTCACTCACACTCGTTCTCTCCCAGCACACTGAACATGTTGAGAGTCAGACCCTTCCTGTCAGCCTTCACGGTATCATCTTCATCATCCCCATCAGCATCCTCATCGTCGTCGGCATCTCGATCGTTGTCCTCCTCCAGCTCGGAACTGGATTCGCCCTCGTCGTCTTCCCTGTCACCACACTCATCCACTTCTTCCGTCCTTCCCTGTAGAGCAATGATCTCGGCCAGGTCTGGGTGTGATTCCCATTCATCTGAAGAAATGGTTATTGTATTTCAATTTACTGCCATATCAGCTTTACAGATTATTACATGGAAGATGCAGATGCAGATGCAGATGCAACATTCAACAATATAAGAAGTTATAAAAAGTTGTTTTGGGGTCCATTTTACAAAACAAGTCTTTCCAAGTTTGCCCTAATAAAAATTACATTAAAAATTGGCAAACCAAAAACATATGTTAGTGCTACAATATTCTGAGGACATTGAAATTACACACCAAATCTGGTCTCGAGTGGTGGATGACATGAAAGATAGTGGTTTGACCTCTGACCTTTACTCTGAGTGTATCCAGGTGGTTGCAGACATAGGCACAGCCGTCCGTCGATGGCTAAACGCAGGAGACTATTGGCTGCTCGATAGACATCGTTACGTGCCGCCTTGGCAGTTTTATACCCTCTCCTCTCGGCCCAAGCTTTAAAAAAAAGAAAGAAAAACAGTTGTGACTATTGAAAAACCAATAAAAACAACTTCAGCTCTCCAAGTTTCTCCCTCCAGTTGAACGTTAAATATGAAATGAAGGATGCCAAATGAAAACAGGACAGGCACCTTCACACACATCCCATGCTGTCCAGTCCTGTGTTTTGGGGTCTTGTGGGGTTTCTGGGCTGTGGTCAGGATGTGTCAGCTTTAACACAGACAGGAAGTTGGTCCGTTCACACAAATATCCTACTGAACTGTAAGGCTCCCGCAGTTGGGACACTGGATATATACCAGCCAGGATCTGTTTGAGAAGATAAATAACACACACACACACACATAAAAACATAAACAAAACACAGACTGAATGACGTAACTTTCATAAATTATACAGAATCATGCTGGTTTTACCTGTAGTTGCTTGTCCACTCGGGAAGGGAAGACAAGCCCAGGACAATCACACAGTTTAACAGTGGGAGTGAGGTAGTATGTTTGGAAATATTTAGTGTGACCTGGGGTTCGAGACACGCTCACAACCTTCCTGCCAACCAGACTGTTCAGCACTGAAGATTTGCCTACATTAGGAAAACCTGGAGAAAGTGCAGATAGACTCCACATGAATTTTAAAGTCACGAATGAATTTAAATGTACACACTGAGGAGAAGATACTTCAAATAAGATATATGCAACTGATATTGATGTAGAACAACACTTTTTCAGTTTTAGCATGAAGTGGACATTGTGATAATATTATCTTTCCTGTTTTGACATATATTCAAGCAAAATGGCTTCTTGAATGAAAAAAAAACAAAAAATGTAGAGCTTGACTTGATCTGGTTCATTGTTATTTGTTAAATACTGCTTTCTCATGTGAGTGACAGTTTCCTATAAGGGATAGGTTATTTTCTCACACTCGCGCAAATGCATGTCGTGAGGAAATAGATGTTGTAATGTTTTTGACTAAAGATTATAAAAGGCACATTATTATTATTATTCATTTATTTTATTTTTTCAAATAATGATGTGCACAATTAAATCATTTATATAATAAACACTGCAATATTCCTTAAAATTAGTGTCAGTTTTGATTTCATAGTTACTTCAATCTCAGGTTTTTACCTATGCAGCCCAATGTTAGTACTCCATCTTTATAAAGTTCTTGCGTAGGGCTGTTCATTTCCATGGCAACGTCACTATGATGCTCCATCAACACAGATTCCGATCCATCATCAGCCTGATCCCTCTCTGTTCCCATGGCAACAGCATCCCTCTGGATCTTCTTCTCCCAGCTACTCAAATCCACTACAAACAACAACCATCATCATCATTTAACACTCCCCTGTATTCTCCAGTGCTGATATTTTGTTGTCTGGGAGGAAGTTGTCTAACCTCTTCCTGCTGTGATCTCCTGACACGCTCTCATGATGTGAAAAGGTCCTCCAGCCAGATTCCATCCTGCTTTCTTCCTTATCCTCTTCTTCTGTAGAACTGCAGAGAGTACAGATGAAGGTGACACTTTGATTCTTGTCTATTTTGATCTGTCATATTATAGATCAAGCAATGATACTGGAAAGACTCTCTCACGTGTGCTGTAGGGTAGTCCTGGGTGCGAGGTGAAGCAGACACAGTGCAGGTGTGGGAACTGTTTAGTCAGGTAGTGTTTCCATGCCAAAACCAGCGGCGCGGGACACAAGTCCACTTTATTGAGCACCAGAATGATGTACTTCTTTAACTCACCGGTGATGTAGTGATACAGAGCAGGAGGAAAATGTAGCACCTGCAGACAGAGTGATAACGTTTGCTTGTAATGAATGGCAATGATGACTCAACTATAAGTACTATACACTGTGTCTTCCACACCATCTTTCTTTTGCTCAAAACACACAGTATAATAAGTGCTGTTTTCTGAGATTAAATGTAATATAATCTCTGGCCCCACCTAGTGGAGATTTTATTACTTCAGTTTGCATAATTTGACACTTCCACATAAGGAGTAATGCCTATGCAATTTTGATGATCTTTTGAAAACTGCTAAAAGTTTCAACAGGCGTTACAGTCGCACACTCACTGAGTGTCTGATATCCACTATGAGGAGAATGACATCAGACATCTCCAATACTCTCCACAGCTGCCTCCATGTCTGAGAAAGAAAGAAAGAGTCAGTCAGCCAGTCAGTAGTAGAAAAGAAAAAACAAAAAGTGAATTTTTACAAATAGTTGTTATACAGGCTGTCTGAATTTCAGTAATCTGTTATTCACATTCTTTCGGATTAGCCAACTTGTTTGTAGTCCTTTGGCCCACTTTAGGTAAAATAATGACTTGAGAGGTTTTTGGCTCAGGCATTTTATGGTCTCCATTTTCTACATTAATCCAAAACTATCTGAAAATTGGAGACTGTTAAAAACAATGAATTCACTGTGATCCAATGCTCTGCACAGCTAAGTGGTTGAAACCTTTAGATGCACGTTTATGAGTTCTTAGAAACAAAGCCTGTTTGTCTTAAAATTATTTGCACAATACTGTGGTGCTTCTGTTGTCTGCAGCCAAATATGCATACTAATTAGTGTTATACATTTTAACTGTTGAAAAAAAGTGTTGCTCCTTTTGCACTAAGCAAACACAACAGTTTTATGTGTCACATAGCTAGAGAAAAGCAACGGCTCATAAATCAGTGAATTTGAACACTTAACAGTGTTTGCCTCCAGCACTGTCTGGCCAAACAGATGCTCAAGCGCAATAAAAAAATGCTATTGACTCAGCAGCAATCAAATTCTGGTTGCTGATAAAAATGATTTTTCAAAGTACTTCAGTCGTGTAGTGTTTGCAAACAGAACATGCCTCACCTCGAGATTGTGCTCGAAGTGGCTGAGGGTACCGGGTGGGTTTTTGGAGTGAAGAGCCTCCAGATACTCCAGAAATGACTTCTCCTCTTTCCGCAGCAACTCCTCTCGCCGCATGCTGTAATGCCATGAGGGCCGCCGTGGGAAATCCAGGCCTGTTATTAGACAAAATGAAAATGAAATGAATTAAGACTTAACAACATGGACCAAAACCAATATCACAGTAAAATTCAAAATATAGCCTAGATATTTTTGCTGGTAATTTGATGACAAAATGGGTAACAGGTTCGGGGTCAGTATGATTATTATTATTATTATTTTTAAAATTAATACGTTTATTCAGCAAAGATGCATTAAATAGATGCAGGCAGTTTTGGCCTAATGGTTGAAGAGAGATGGCTGCCCACTGCTCAAGGTGTGTGTTCATGGTACGTGTGTGTGTGTGTGTGTGTTCACTTGGGACGGGTAAAATGCAGAGCACAAATTCCAAGTATGGGACATCATACTTGGCTACACGTCACGTCACTGTTTGTGCAAGTCTGTTTTTTTTTTTTTTTTGTATAGATTAAAATGACAATACAGACATTTTAAAAAAGCATTTATTTTGAATCCTTTACATTTATATTCATCCTGAAAAACGTATCATGATTTTTAGAAAAATAATAAGCAATATTGAAATGTTTTCAACATTCTTATTAAAATAAATTTCTTGAGCACCAAATCAGCATATTAGATTGATTTCTGAAGGATCATGTGACACTGAAGTCTATAGTAATGCCTGCTGAAAATTCAGCTTTTGCCTTCACAGGAATAGATTACATTTTACAAATACGTATATTAAAATAGAAAAAAAAAAAAAAAAAAAGTTATGTTAAATTGGAATAATATTTCACAAAATTACAAATTTCTCTGTATTTTTAATCCAATCCAACCTTGGTGAGCATATAAGACTTATTTAAGAAACTTAAAAAAATTGTATCAACCCCAACATTTTTAACAGTATTCTGTGCGTATGTTATATTTTAGTGTTTGATTTTTCAGTTGTTTATGCAAAAGAGTACAGAATTTTAATATCGCAAACACATCTCCTTTTCTCATTTACAGCAAATGGACGTAAACAGATGCAGAATTTTTGACAGACAGTCATTGACCCATCTATTTGACAGAAAAGTCACACTATGCACTCTTTTTTGCAACGGATGCTGCAGCATCTGATGGTGTAATTGCGAAGGTGACATTTCAGCTAGTTTTGTGAAAACAATTCCCTCAAATGCAAAGTTTATCATCATAACACTCTGTCACCACTTCAAGTTACACAGTAGCATAAATACCCTTCTCTTCTGGGTAGATCTGGGTCATCTCAATCTCTAGTTCCTTTTCTGCCACCGGCTTCAGGATTTTCTCCCTTGCTATTTTCTTCCTCTTCTCCACTTCCTCCTTGCTCTCCTTCTCATAGTGCAGTCGGAATCTGCAAAACAAGCCATTATAAAATTGACAAACAGTACAATACATGCCCCTGCCAAAATATCTCATGTTAAATTAATAAGACAAAGCTGGACTGACTGTTTCACCTGTCCTGACTCACCTGTTAGGGTCATATCTGCCATCTCTGGTGCCAGGCTGATGGTTGATCCTCCTGATGTCTGTCGTCTCGCTGTCTGATGTATCCGACTGTCTGTTTCTGCCAGGTCCTCTCTCCACACTGGCATTTCGGCTACTGTGACTCGAACCGGTTTCTCCTGCACGCACACAAACATTAAAAAGTGTTTTCTATTTTGAACGTGACTCCAAAGCAAAGAAATGATTCCTGAGGTTTTTTTCTTTTCATTTTTGAATCCAATCCAGAGTTTCTGCAGGTTTTATGAAGGTAAATTTAAGACTTTTTAAGACCAAGTAACGAAGTGTAAGGAATAAATCAAAAGGAACACAATAAGTCAATACAGTCTGTAAATGAAAACATCTTAGCAAAGTTTCAAAGTTTTAAAATACAACTTCCAATAGATCTCCATTACTTTTTAATTCATTTAACAAATAAAAATAGCTACAACCACTTCTGTACCTTCTGATCACATTGCAATACAGTGATGTTCTTCCTCTGTCTTTTTGTATGTTTTCCAGTGCAAATCTAATCTAAGAATCTAAACATTCTTAAATGAAGATGCACATTTTTTTCATACCCATTGTATCTTCATTTAAGAATGTTTAGATTCTTAGATTAGGTATGAAAAAAAAAATTCATACCCCACTTACAGATGTTTGTTCTTGTTTTAAGCATAAACTCAATCAATTTTGGCAGCCTGGTAGGGCTTGGTAGCCCTTTTCCTGAAGACGTCTGAGCGTGGTGACTCTTAATGCACTGACTCCAGCTTCAGTCCACTCTTTGTGAAGCTCTCACAAGTGTTTGAATCGGCTTTGCTTGACAGTATTCTAAGCTTGCGGTCATCCCTGTTGCTTGTGCACCTTTTCCTACCCAATTTCTTCCTTCCAGTCAACTTTGCATTTAATATGCTTTGATACAGCACTCTGTGAACAGCCACCCCTTTCAGTAATGTCCCTCTGTGACTTACCCTCTTTGTGGAGGGTGTCGATGATTGTCTTCTGGATCATTGCCAAGTCAGCAGTTTTCTCTATTATTGCGGTTTCAAAGAACAAGAGATACCAGGAATTTATACTGTAGGGATGGTCATTTATTCAAACTCAAATGTAAATATTCTAATATTTTGAGATACTGGATTTTTTACTTTCATGAGCTGTAAGCTCTAATCATCAAAATTAAATGTTTACATAATACATGTATGTGTACTGTGTAGATTTCTTATGTATATATAAATACACACACACATGCATGTACAGATTTCAGAAATATATATTTTTTTATATATTACATATATTTATTTATAATATATATTATATGAATATAAATATAGACATGTAAATATTTTCAAAATATATACATGCAGGTGTGTGTATTTGTATATACATAATAAATATACACAGAACACACACACATATTATGCAAACAAAAACTTTTATTTTGGAAGCGATTAATCGTTTGATAGCACTAACATATATATATATATATATATATATATAGTGCATGCAAAATTTTATGCCATTTATGCTTCTGCTCTGATTTAAGACCTTTCAAGGCCTTAATATATGAAAGCACCTTCAGAAACCAGACATATCCCTCCATAATTAACACTTTGTAGCCATTATAGTTCCTATGAGAATAGTGCAGTGTGCTTTATACTGATGGCATGATTATGAAATTATTAACTAATTCATCTGCACCTGTTTTAGCTGGTTTTGCCGTGTACTGGACCTGAACACGTACAGAACTGCAGGCGACCAGCAGCTAATTCAGCCTGCCTTAGTGTGTATTGATCGCTTTTGTTTTTGTGTTACGTAACTTCACGCTGAGTCTGCGCACTTATATACCGCATAACACAGGCGCCAACTACAGCAAAACACGAGCTGCTCGAAATGCGTATCATAATCACCTCCTTTCACAGTTGACAAATCAGAATCGCAATTTAGTCTATACAGAAACATAACTGCTCGGGTGTGAGACGTTCGACCTGTCAAGACCAGAGTTGTTTACTGCACACAACCTCCACATCAAGCTCACTTATGATGCATTTATATTGTTGCTGGGCGTGAAATTCAGCGCTGCTCTGAGCCTGTCAAGTTTGCTTACAACTTAGCACAACAAACTTAGCAAACAAAGTAGTTGCAGAGGCACTGTAGCTCAATATATGCTATAATATGGGGGAACCTGTTTACATTACTACACACTAAAATACAAATCATAAAACAATGCGTCACGTGGCTAATGTAGCACGTCTGCGAGCGCGTTCAGCTCGCGGCGCGCTAACTCAGCTAAGCTAGTTAACGTTACCCACCTCTCTTTTTCTCGCGTTTCACCTGGAGCTGCTTCTTTTTCTGTTTGTTACTAAAAGGCTTTTTGCGTGGCATGTTCGCATTAGTCAAAAGAAGAAAACAGAAATAATGCGCGAGGACGTATCCTCCTTGTACGCTTTATATTTACATTCGTGAAGTTTCTCCGTTACTCGCGTGGACTTTTCTGTGACACCGCCCACTGACGGGTGGACTCTACCATTATAGTCTTCAAGGATTCAACGCAAGGTGTCAGAAATACATTTGATCGACTATGTTCAATTGCTCTGTTTTTTTACTACCTCTGTTCACTTCATGCGACTACTGTTTACTAAAATCAAACGATAAAGCAGTAAGTAATTTTGACCCCCATGTTTTTGACTAGTGGTGCAGTCTGTCACTGAAATGAAACTGACTGTTATACAATGGAATGTTAGAAACACCATTAATTGTCTTAAATTTAAGTATAATTAACTACAGATAAATCTGAAATTATATACAAAGTTAAGCACAAATAATTCATTCTGTGGTTCTTCATATTGTTTTGTATTGTTTTTTTGACATCTGACAAACAACTGTTTTACATTACATCATGAGGGAATTTACAAATCTTATTAAAGTTAAAAATCTACAAACCACAAAGAAAGTAACTCAGTTCTCTAAACCGACGAGGGTCCTTGTTGGTTCTGGAGGAATAATAATAATAATAAAAACATTAATAATAATATTCTATGTTCTTACTTAATGATTTAGTTATTATAAAAGGCAATACTACTTGCTAATGCAATAAATAAAAATTATTGAAAAACCCAGGATGACAGTCAACAGAGATTATAAAACAGATTATCACAAGGAGGCACATTAGAAGCAATAATTTCTTTTCTTTTTTTTTTTCATATTGTTTTAAAGGGTTAATGCACACTAATCTGTTTTTGTTAATGCCTAGAAGTTGTTGCATGTTAACAGTTATTTTGATAACAGTAGTTACAATAGAATATTATATACTCTATTAATGGAATAATGGAATATTACATGTCATCTGCAAATGGAAATACTAAACAGGATCATTTTTCAAGAAAAACACCATCTCATTAGATATTTGCCATCGACATTAGTTGACACACATCTTTTACTGTTGTCCTTTACTCATTCACACACAATACATCTTTTAACCATATATACGTGCTTTTTTACGTATGTGACTGCAAACAAATTTCCCTTTTTAAAAACAAAAACAGACCAACAATTCCCATACATACTGTGCAAGACACAATATTTCTGTTCTCATTGACAGTAACAATATTAATGTTGACAATGCAGTGATCGTACCAACAACTACAGACGCAGACAATCATACAAACAAGATAAATGGAAATTTCAGGAAAAAGACATGAGATATGAGCTGGGTACCCACTGAAACAGCAACAGTCTTCAAGGAAGCTTTTGGGAGGAAGATCAGGATTGCAAAAAAATACAAAAGTCTGTTTTCTTCAATTTTGTCCGTTTAAATCCACTTGCTCCTTCATACAAATAAAAAGGTATAGAGTAAGAAAAGTCATTCTATATCCACAGCTCTGTGTGGATCTCGTCAATTACAAAAAAATTTTCTAACCTCCAAAGTTTCATGGGATTCCTCATGAGTTTAGGTGTTGCACCTGTATGGCAGACGCCTCCACAGTGATGCAGAGGTCTTTGTGAGGGGAGATGTCAGATACACTGACAGTTTTATATCGCACATCTGCAGAGGGTACTGGTTTGTATTGATTCAAGTCGAATATGCACGGTGCACCGACCGGCTGGATGAAGGCATTGTTCCTCTCGGCTTGGCTTTGCCCGTCTCTATCCGAGCTACTTCCTCCTGCGTGACCGGGGCTGTGATTCTGTTGGTTTGATCCGGGTGGAGACGGAAGCATATCTGGGGCGTGTTTTCGCATGTGCTTCATCAGATATGTTTCCTACAGACAGAAAGTGATTCATATTAGGTTCATTTTGAAAATTAATTGGGAATGCTGCTCATTTATGGTGAGAGACTAGGCGCTGATGTTTGTACCGAGGTATATGTGCGGTTGCATAAACCACAGGAGTAGAGTTTGTCGTGCTTGACTGTGTGAGTGGACAGATGAACCTCCAGGCTGGCTGCGTCTACATAACCACGGTTACAGTGGTGACACTTATACGGCTTGTCCTTGTTGTGCTGACGCCGATGAGACTGTAAAAGATTGAGAGAAAAATATTAAAGTGACAATTCACCCCAAAAAAAATCATTATTTACTCACACCATGTTGCTCCAAACCTGTCCAAATCAGAGCTGCTTGTTTGCAAACAATGAAAGTGGAAGAGAAGCAAGGGTTGTCAAGCTCCTAACAGCATCATAAAACAACCCATAAGACTTGGGTGCTTGTTTTAAGTCTTTTGAAGGTGTACGATAGTTTAGTGTGAGGAACAGGCAAAAATGTATGTCACTATTTACTGAAAATGTTGCTTGACTGCTGGAGCAGGCGTCTGACAAATTCAAGAATTGAAGAAGAAGAAGGATTAGAGAAGAATTGGCTCCCTTTCAATTCATGAATTTGAATATAAATTGAATTGGCCACATCCCACAGGAAGTAAAAGAGGAATCTGAATCGGAATGACAGAAAGATCTATCTATTCATCTATATATACTACTGTTTAAAAGTTGGGGTCAGCAAGATGTTTGAATGTTTTTGAAAGAAGTCGCTTATGCTCACCAAGGCTCCATCTATTGGTTAAAAAAAAACAAAAAAGGTAAAAAAAAAAAAAAAAAAGTAATATTGTGAAATATTTTTATAATTAAAATTTCTGTATTCTAATGTAATTTATTTTCTAATATAATTTATTCCTGTGATGGCAAAACTGTATTTCAGCAGATATTACTCCAGTTATCAGAGACACATGATCCTTTGGTTAAATATCAATGTTAAAAACAGTTGTGCTGATTATTTTTGGAGAAACCATGATACATTTTTTTTCAGGATTCTTTGATTAATGGAAAGTTCAAAAGAACAGCATTTATTTGAAACCGAAATCTTTTGCAACATTATAAATGTCTTTACTGCCTCTTTTGATCAATTTATTGTGTTTTTGCTGAATAAAAGTATCACTTATTTCAAGAAAAATGGACCCCAAACTTTTGAACTGTAGTATATATCTACGTACATCTATCTGTAAGGCCAAACCTTACAAAAGGCATTAGAAATTTAACTCTGAACTGTGCACATCCTTTACTCAGTCACCATTTACTTTCACTTCATGGAAAAGAGCTTACAGGTAAAAGTAACACTTAAAAAACTGACGTAATATATTTAAATAAAGAAACAGAGTATGTCACCTGTAGGTTAGAAAGCTGAGTGAAAGACTTCTCACAACCAGGATGTGAACATTTGTATGGCCTGTCTCCTGTGTGGATCCTGAACAGGCACAAAATGTCAAAAGATAAGAAATTAATGGAAAACTCAACTGAATAATAAAGCAGGTGCAAACACAAATAATAAATGAAAAAACAACTGAAAGGAAAACACATTCTGTGTGGTACCTTTGGTGTTGTTGTAAGTGACTGAGCTGTCTGAAGGTCTTCTGGCAGTAGTTACAGGTGTAAGGTTTGACTCCTGTGTGTATTCGCACATGCTGAGCAAGGTAGCTTGTGTTGGCAAATGATTTCGTGCAGTGAGGACACTTGTGAGGTTTGGATTCTGTGTGGTTTCTGCAAAGAAGGAAAGACCAACATGCTTACTCAGGGGCTCATTCAATAATTTACACACACTACACAAATATTTGACACGACAATATTCTTCATTTCTATACTCACTCAGCTGACCTTTCTTAGGTGGTCCCTATCAGTACTGCCAACAATTGTCAAAAGTGTGCAGTGTATTTCAAAGACATTTGAAAGTGGTGTGGTAGGTGTTTGAATGAGGTTAGAGAAAGGGCAGATCCATTTCTCAAGAAAACATTTGCACTAAATCCTCACAGGAACTCTGTGAGCAGCAGAGCCCAATCCCACGTTCAAGTGTGATCAGGAGTGGACGAAACCTTTATGTGACCTCTATTTCAGAGCGGGGCAAAACCTCATAAAACTTCTACACAGTTATGGGACGATAATGTAGAGTCAAAGAGAACTGGGCTTTCACTGACAGCTGCAATTTTAGTTCAATCCTTCAGTCAGTGTGTGTGTGTGTGTGTGTTAAAGCTCCACAGTGTGGTGTAAAAGTTTAAGTAGTCTGCAGTAATAAAAAGTGTGCCAGAGGAGAAATAAATTAAACAGAGAACGAAATGAAAGGGAAATATAGAAAAAAAATACATAAAATGATATTTCTTTCATTTTTTGAAACCTGAGAACTTTTCCTGACAAGTTTTAGTTTCTTCTAGCAATTTTTCCTCCATCGGTGAGGCATATTTAATGTGTAATCTGCCCACTACACATGGTGACATCAGCTGCGCCATTATAAAGACTGTGGTATATAATTACACAGTCCATTACACATAAACTTACATATAAGCAAACTATCATCAGAGTATGTTGCTATAGCAACAAGCAAGAGAGGATGAGGCCCTGTTGTCAACCTTTCCACCGTGACCGCAGAATGTCTCAGAGGGTGGACACCCAGAACACGTGTTTGCTTTCAAAAACTGCTAGATGGAGCACAACAGAAAGCAAAATGCGGAGGTCACAAGAAGCACTTTAACCACGCAGGCTTTTTGTCGGTTATTCATAAAGTAAGTGGGCTGAAAACACTGTCAGCTACCGCTTTGGAAATGGGGGAAAAAAATTAAATAGCCTCCCTGACACTAGCATTAGGCCTTTATGAAAATAATGCCACAGAGAAAAATTTCCAAGTTAGATTTATTAAGCACTTTTTACATTACATACATAAATCAATGTGTTACATTATTATCATTATTAATGTGTAAATATTTTAAGTTGACACGTTAACTTTGACAGCCCTAAAATTACATTTAGTTAAATATTTATCTTTTCTTTCCAATTTTTCTGCACACTCACTTGTGGCCCACAATACTGCAATACTGGTCCTAGTACCAATAATTTTAATGTTTATTCATATAATGTTCTACAGACCAGGATCCAATAACCTCCAGGTGGCTGCAAATAGGTGTGCGAAAAATAATTTTACGCAATAATTAATGTAATAGTGTAACATATTGCTTTGTAATGATATGTATTGTAAAAACTGCTTTAAAAATACATCTAAATTTATCTAAAATGGTCCCGATAGCCTTGTAGGTAGGCAGTGCACCGACATACAGCATTGTTGTGCTATGGGCGTCCCGAGTTCGAATACCGACTCGAGGACCTTTCTTGATCCCAGCCCCATTTTCTCTCTCCCACTTTGTTTTCTGTTAGTTCCGATCTGTCCTATCATAATAAAGGCGAAAATGTCAAAAATAAATCTTTAAAACGGTTTCTCATTATGCTAAGTGCCACCCCACTCACAACTGCTGCTTCTGTCTCTTTTTTTTCTGGAAAGAACTGCATTTATTTAACCGCAGAATGTCTTTATGAACACATAAAACTGGCGACTTTTCAGATGCACACTCCAACTTCGCTTCAGCGCTAGGCGCGAGTCAAAGGAGCGTGGATAATGTACAGGTGATGAGGAGCTTCAATAAAACAACAGTAAACAGTCAGATGAGATGTTGTCTGGCCATATGTCAGTAAAAAGGAATTTTCCTGTCCTGTCAGCCATTATACTGTGCTCGTAGCCTGTATGATTTCATATTAAAGCATGAATGAAACTATAAGCATGCGTGTCAGATCCGCGTCACGTTCAGCAGTGACAGCTCTTAAAGTAATAGCAGCCAAATAATTTAATAACCCAGCTGCTGTGGTATCTGTTAATTAAAGAACAATAAATAACTTTTGTAGCTTTAAGGATTTATCTATACTTAGAATTTAGTGTTAGATAACTTTATTTAATTTCCTACTTGCTGAAGGGCACAGGTAAATATGACACTTATTATATTGGGTTTATGTGAAGATTGTTTTAAGCTCCCTTAAATTAGAAGCTGTTATTTTTTTAAAGTCTAATAAATGTTAAGACTGATAGCTCTCAATTAAACTGTAATAGTGAATAGCTATAGTCACTGGTTATTTCTAGATTAGTCACTTTATGTTGTTTCTAGATTAATTTGAAAATCGAATGTGAAATTATTGGAATATAAAAATATATTTAAAAACTTTACTGTTAGGTGGAATTAATCACGATTAATTTCAGAAAGAAATGTGCGATTTATTCTTTTTTTTTTTTTATCGATTGACAGCACTAATTTATAATTATTCATTTAAATTAGTTTGCTTGTCTGTCTTATGGTATTGAACTCTAATCATAATAATAATGTCATATTTGAAAATAAATATCATCCTGTCAAGATCGAACAGAATTTTAATACTGTTGCATCCATACACTGCACGATACTGGACAAAAGTTTAGCAAATCTCAAAATAAATATCCATTATTTATATTATACATTATATTGTTGTGATGCTGCACAAGTACGTGACGCATTTATAACTACTGATTTGAGTGTTGTATTTTTTTTTTTTTTTTTTTTTAAGTATAGAGCAGTAATATCAGCCATTTATTGGTTATGTATGAAAATGGATATCTTGAAAATCAGGATCGGCCAGAATTGTAATATTACTGCATCAATATGCTACACAATACTGGACAAAAGTGAAGCACCTGAAGCTCTTTTTAACATGTTTGATGCAGTACGATATCAATGTGTATCATGTCATGAGGAAGTTTGAATTATGGTCCATCACACACACACTCTCCATCACCCGCCTGCTTTGCCACAGACACCCACACACAAACACACACACTCTTGAGGTGCGGTGCTGAATACCGTGTGTGCTGCTGTAAGTGACTGAGCTGTCTGAAAGCCTTCTGGCAGTAGGAGCAGGTGTAGGGCTTGGCACCGCTGTGGATGCGGATGTGCTGGGCCAGGTAGCTGGTGTTAGCGAAGGATTTGGAGCAGTGCGGACACTGGTGAGCTTTCACCTCCGTGTGCGACTTGGAGTGCAGCTGCATGTCTGATTTATTGCAGAACGTCAAACCACACATCCGGCACCTACAGAAAGAAAAACACACACACACACCAAGGGGAGGACAGAGGGATGAGAGAAAAGGAAAACATGGGAGAAGACAAAGTACAAATGGAAACGGGACAAAGAGAAAAGGAAAGTTACAAGTCTGGTCCATCAATAGTGAAAGGAGAAACATGAGACATGACAAACAGGCGAGAAAGAGACAACACGAGCAGGAGGGTGAGAGACGAAGAGTTCAATAGAGAACGATCCAGAAGGAAATCGTAGACTCTAGTCTCCAGAAAAGAAAAACGAGAGGGAGAAGCCAGAAACGCAAGTGCAGATGGGTAATGAATGAGCAACAAAGAGGGTGACAGGAGTGTGTGTGTGTGTGTGTGTGTGTGTAGTTGTGTGTAGCTGAGGCCGCACATGCTGCTGAAAAAGATAACACACTTTCTACTGAAGCACAGCAGACAAACACGCAGATATGCTCATTGCGAAGCCTTGAAGCCAGGAGAGTGTACGTGCGTGTGTGTGTGTCGGCCGGGAGGGCCATGCATTGCTGCAGCATGAAAATGAAGTGGCTTAAGAATCCCTGCCTCTGTCTTCGCCTCTTCTAATAGATCATAAGAACACACACTGAGTGCATGCTGAGCCAATGTCCTTATGGAAAGCCTTACCTGTATGTTTTTCCACCCTCTTTCCCAGCATGTCCTTCTTCTGGAGACAGACTGTAAGGGTTGGCAGAATGATGCTGCAGAGAAAAGGAAAATTATTACTTATATCTTAAAATTACTTTGCAATAGATTACCATTCAAAAGTTTGTTAATCATCAAACGTGACAGAAAGACATTTATAATGTTACAAAATATTTCTATTTCAAATAAATGCTTTTATCCAAAGCGCCTTATAAATGAGGACAAAAGAAGCAATCAAAACCAACAAAAGAGCAATAATACATAAGTGCTTTGACAAGTCCCGGTTAGTCTAACGCAGTACATATAGCAAGGTTTTTTCTTATAATAAATAAAAAAGAAAACAAGTAGATAGAATAGAAAAAGAACAGAGAACACTAGTGTTAGAGGGACAATTTTTGTTTTTAATTAAATAAAAAGAAAACAAGTTGAAAGACTAGAAAAAGAATAGAGAACATTGGTGGTAGAGGGTCATTTTTATAATAAATAAAAAGAAAACAAGTTTAGTGCTGTCAAACAATTAATCGCGATTCATCAAGTTTTTGTTTACATAATATATGTGTGTGTACTGTGTATATTTATTACCTATATATAAATACAAACACATGCATGTATATATTTAAGAAAAACATGTTATATTTATATATTAAATATATTTATACATAATATAAGAATATGAATATATAAATGTATATACATGGAAATATCAACATCAGTACATCAAAATATATACTGTATGCGTGTGTATTTATATATACATAAATATACACAGTACACATACATATATTATGTAAACAACAATTTTTATTTTGGATGCGATTAATTGCAATTAATCGTTTGACAGCACTAAACAGTGCTAGTGTTAGAGGGTCAAGTGTAGAAAATTTCTATTTATCAAAGGAATGTATCAGCTTCCACAAAATGCAACTGTTTTCAACACCGATATTAATAAGAAATGTTTCTTGAGCACCAAATCAGCATATTATAATGATTTCTGATGAATCATGTGACACTGAAGATTGAAAATTCAGCTTTGCTGATTTATTCACTGGAATAAATTACATTTTAAAGTATATTAAAATGCATACATTTTAAATTGTAATAGTATTTCATTATTTCTACTGTTTTGATCAACTAAATGCAGCCATCAGAAGAATAAAAGACTTACATAAAAAAAAAAAAAATAGTATCCCAAACTTTTGAACAGTTGTATCTGGGCTAATCACTTATTCAGACAATATCAATAAGGATTCCTCCATATGCATGGCTGTCATACCTGTCCTGAAAGACCAAAAATCAAGTGATCTGTCCCAGTAGGTGAGCCAACCAATGGGAGAGGTTCTTTCTTCTTTCTGCCTCGTTTCGACGGTAACGGGATGATAACTGGTGAGCAGGGCATGGAGTCATTTTTCTTGTCTGATGGAGACATGCAAGAGTAAAATGCTTTAATTATGTGAGCTAAGACTGATGAGACAATAAGTGTATCGGTTCCTGTCTCAGGCATGTTGCACACACAAAATTAGAGAGCAATAATGCCAAGCAACACAGACAGAGATGTTTGTGATCTCAGTTAGAACGGGGACCCATGAAGGTCACTTGAAAAGCCGGGTACAAGTTTTACTTGTACAATATAATAATGATGATGATAATAAACTTATCAAGCACCTTTCCTACAGATCAAGGTCACTTCACAAGAAAGAAAAAAAACTGACAGACATGGACAAGCAAAAATATAAAACATAATTACGGTAAATATCGGGACACAATACTGCAAAGAAAAAAAAAGACGTCAGAGCGGGTTGTGCCTGGGCAAAAAATGAAAGTCATGGCTGCTCCTTCTTGTGAACACATCTGGCATAATTTTGATAGTAACAATCAAAATGAAAAGAAGGAAATGCTAAAAAGCATTTAAATAGCAATATTGTTGCAAAAATCATACAGTGTGCATGTTAATGTTTATGTGAAATAAGGTGCATTACCAGTCTGGACAGTTATCATGGTGGTGGATGGATGTCCAGGAATAAGGGACTGAGCAGATGACACTGGAGACACCAGAGTGACCAAACCCGCTAGAAAGAGTGAGGCAGTGATGGAAGATTTATGAAAGTGAAAGAAAGTGCAAATAAACTAACCAGAGAAACCCCTGCAATCATTAGCAATTAATAATAATCACACGTCTGATACCTGCTGTCATGATGCCTGTAGGCGGTACCGGCAACACTGTGATACTGTGTGAGGACTGAGACGGTTGTGCATGCTCCTGTTTTAGTGTCCTTGCTGTTGTATCCATGGCACCCCCAGCAACAGCCACCACTGCTGTGGTAGGATAGTGGGCGGGGCCATGTGAGTAGATGGGGCCTTTGTCCTGACCAAGCTGCTCTTTTACCTTATTGAGAAATACAGCATTCTCAATCTAAAAGACAAAAACATTTGGTTATTGGTTAATTGGTTAAAAAAAAAAAAAGTTTGCGTTTGTATAGCGTTTTTTTTGTTAAAGAGGTCTTATATGTTCACTAAGGCTGCATTTATTTGATCAAAAATACTTATTTATAAATTTTTTGTGACAATGTAAACATTTTTACTATCAGCTTTAATTAATATATATTTTTTTAATTTGATTTTTTTTTAATCTTACTGAACCTAAATATTTGAACATTAGTGTATATAATGTAAAATACAATATAAAGCATGAAAATACATTAAGTTTGTAATATATTAATGCTAACACAGGCCAAGCATAACATTCAAATGTAGACATTTTAAATGTGTATATCAGTGTGCTTACCTGTCCCTGTACAGGGGACCAGAAATAGGAAGAATTAAAATGGGAATCCTCCATCACCCCTGACACAAGAAAGTAAACATTTTGATAAGCAAAAACTGTGTACACACTATAACCTTTGACCTTTTAAAGTGAGAGGTTAAGGATAGAGACAGAGTTATACATTATACATTTAAATTTACCAATAAACATTTAATTAACACTAAACAATATACATTTAATTTACAAATAAATTGACCTGTGGGGGATATCATTTGACAAAAGATTCACAAAGAAAATAATAACAATAGTAAATGCACATTTTACTAATAAACACTTTCAATAACACAATTATATGCAGGGAATTTTATCCAGGAAGAGCTGGTGTCCATCATGTGTTTATTTATGGTCAACACCGCAACAAATAAATCATCCATTTCGCATTAGCTAGTTGCTATAAACCCCTCATACGTGACTGTAATGCACTACATATGACAGCACCACCATCACCCGTGAGTCTCTGTGTTTAGGTTATATGTTACAGATGTCGGGCTCATAGTAGCTCTTGTGTTTATCTGGGTGCAATTTATCATGTTGTTGCATAAAAGAGAATGTGCTTTGCTTTAGTCTTTATTAAAAACAATGCACTGTAAAATCATGCTTTTTGATTACATTAAAAATATTCTAATATTTATTAACAAATAACCCATCCCATCCAAATATCTGAATATTATTGACAGGCTGCGGCGAATCTACTGAACGATAACGAAAGCGGACCTGCAGCCCACAGCATGACGTGACCCGCGCGTTCACACTACTGCCTGCTAAAATAAAAAAGGAAAGGCGAAAAAGGATAGAAAAAAAAAAAAAAACAGAACAAGTGGGGAAAAAAACGTCGACGCTGGGACCGAGGCGGTTTTACGCAGACTTCCGGCACATGAGTGTCGGCGATCGGGCGACAGCAGCGCCAGCGGCTCACATCAACAGCCAAAAAACAAGCTTCAAAGTGAAAAATAAAGACCGATTACCAGCTCTCAAGACTTTTACTTCGCCCGCCGGGGATTTCCTCCGATCGGAGTAGTTTGTGAAGTCTTTCCGAACCCACCCGATGGAAGAATTTCAATGAGTTTTTTTTTTTCCTCCCTTGTGTTTTTTTTCTATTTTTTTCTTTTCTCACGGAGTTAGCCGAACTGTCTACACAGCACTTCCTCCCGAGCGGCGCGAATGCTGCCCGTGCGTCCTGACGTCATTTCCGTCCAGTAAGGTCAAACATGTCCAGGAAAATAGTTTTAGGATGTTCTCTTTAACTAAAATACAGTATTCTATCTTATGAAAACAATGATTTAGACCTTGAATTTATTGTTAGCGAAATTTCATCATTAATTTCATTTCATCATTAATTTACATTTTTTTTCGTTTAGTTTTTCACTTAAAGATGAGTACTTTTTCAGTATTCTAGTCCTTTAGATGTAATTTTAAAAAGATTTATATTTTTTCATAAGGTTTCGATTTTTCACTACAAATGCATGTTTCCAAATTTCCTGTCTCGATTAAATGTGAATGGGAAATGTACAAGGTATCAGGGAATTTTAAAATTGTATGAAAATCTAATAAAATGGCATGAAAATTGTATTGCAAGTGTCGAAATGGAATTTATCAAATATAAAGTACATAATTATGGATATCTACGACGTATTAAATTCTGTTTTTTGTTTTGTTTTGTTTTTTTTAATTTAGGCCTACGTGAACACACCTATTTTTAATTTCATTTGTACATTTTTGTTTATTATTATAACTGATTATGCTTTGTAACACTTTAGTTACTGTTGTATTTCCATTTGTATTACACTGTAAAAATAAAACCCCTCAAGTCTTCACATCTTCGTAGAGATGTTTTCTGTACAAAAATAAGTTTGCTTGTTTAAATATCTTAATTGCATGTGTCGCTGTCGCTTTTCAGAGATAAGAAATGTCATTTATATTAATAATGTCTACACTAGAAGCATGCAAATAAAGGAGAACAAACGAAAAGCGTTCTCCTAAATCCACGCGATGTCGCCAGAGAGATCCACAGACATGCTTCCTTCAGATGAGGTCACTTCTTACAGCCGTTGATTTCCGGCTGATGAGGTTTGCGTACACGTCTACTTACAGAATCCGTGAGTGTAGTCTGGAGTAGAGCAACAACAAATCCGTTAACCCTTGTCTACAGTATCAGCCGTGGATTCACTTCATATAAAAACATCGATGAAAGAAAGCATGCACGTCTAACAGAGAGCTCAGTGACTAGACGAAGAATCCTTTGCAGTTTGAAATCCATCGGCACTGAGTTTGTGTTTACACTGAAGTCAGATGGGGGAGGTGAGGAAACTCCAAAAGAAGTTAAGGCAAATTGAAAACTTGGAGATCAAAATTTCCCTCACTCCCGAGGAAAAAGTAAAGGTACAGAATTATCATGCTCATTATCACAGCATTATCACTCACATGAAATTTCTGTGTTACTTCTGCACTTGCACAATGAATAGTAAATAGAGTCCCATGTATGTTCAGTTCAGATCACACATAAAAAGATCACTCAGGAATGATTCACTGAATAGAAACACACCATTTTAAGGATAACTAATGTATTCAGTTAAACCACAATTTCAGTTTTGTATTTTATGATCATCACACATCACTCTTCCTAGGTCTCAAAGAAGGCGGAGCTTCGCTCCACATTGGCTGAGCTTCTGCTGCAGCATTCTGGCCCCCAGCAAACTCAAGGGATTGTGGGAAAGGAGGAGGATAAAATGAAAAGACAAGTGTAAGAATGAGCGACTAGGTAGGGAAGGGAGAGAGAGCGAGACGGCCGAGGTGCGTAAGATTAAACTCTAGACCTCTGCCCATGGCTAGTCTTCCGCTCTCTGGCGTCTAGGCAGTATTGATTCATCATATTTCTTTAAAAACTCTATCCTTGAACTCCCACACTGAGGCTTTCTGTCTCACACATTGCTATTTAATAATATACTTGTTACGACAAAGGTATAACAAGACAAGCAGTGTTTGTTGAACACTATGGACAGGCGTGAGAATAAGTCACAGTGATATTTTTGTGCTTGTTGATGTTTATTTTTCATGATAGCGAGGAGGTCAAAGAGCAACTTGTTGTTGCCTGTCGTCCTGCGCTGAAGATTGCTCGAGAGGAGAGACGAGAGAATGAAAGAAGCGATGGAAGCCAGACAGATGGCAGAGGAGAAACGCATCTCCCCGTCAGCCCCAGTGCAGAAGAACAAGAAGGTCAAATTAGTGCACTAATCACACACACAATTACAGTTACTCGCACAGATGTTGATTACAAGCCTGCTTGTCTTTCACAGGAAGTTCTGCCTTATGGCTGTCTCATGCGATGATATAACAGATGGTTAGTTTATCGGCATTCATGGGAGAGGAAAAAAACATGACCTCAGTTTATATGAAACCGTTTGTTTGTCTTCATACGTCGCAGATGCCGAGTTCAAATCTCGCAGACAGACTTGGGAAAAGGCCAAGTTTCGTCTCAGGACTCTGGAGGGTCATAGTGACATCATCACCTGTGCGGTCGCCGTCGACAATCTTGTGATTTCTGGCAGGTACCGGAAAAAGTAAATCGTTAATGATTAACCGACTGTGAAATTGCTGACGTATCCGTTAACACCTCTCTCTTCTCTGCTCTTCACCTACTGTTTCTACCAATTTAAGTCGAGATACAACAGTTAAAGTGTGGCACGTTCCCACGGCAACGGAGCAGCGCAATTTGGGAGGTCACAGTGGTGGAGTCACCTGTCTCAGTGCACCACCTCCAGAGTACTGCAGGAGACTGGGTACACACACACACACACACACACACACACACACACACAGACTCACACTCTCTCAAGCCCGGGAAAGTAAAGAATAATTGATCCTGTTGACGGGGCCAGCCGGCTGATACAGATGTACCTGCGATTGTTCACTCATCCTTTATGCTCTCTCTTTCTTCCCACCTCTTTTGTTCCAGCTACTTATGCCCTCCTTCCCATCTGTCCCTTTTGCTCTCCATCACTCCTTGTCTTGCTGTTTTGACAGTGCATTTATTCTTCACATCCTTTGTCCTTCGTTCTCAATTTTCTCGTGTCTTGCAGTCACTCTTTTTTTCTTGTTCTTGTCTTCAACTTTCATTCTCTTGATCTGTTTTTCCACAGCACATGTATTCGACTTGGCTGACAAGGAAAGATTTGTTCTAAGTGGTTCCACAGACTGTTGTGTGAGAATTTGGGCTTTGAGCTCGGGTGAGTTTTTCTTTCACACACACACACACACACACACACACACACAAATGTGTGGCCTCAGCAATCATTTTCAAATGAAGGTTGTGCAGCTTAAGCATTATGAATGTCCTTTAAATTACAAGGCAGAACTGTTGAATACTAATTTGATTATACGGAGGAATGCAAATACAAAACTATTTAATATATCAGACATGAAATGAATTCTCGTCTGAAATTCTGTAATTAATAGATCATAGCAAAACCGTTTTTAACATTGATAATAATACAAAATGTTTCTTGAGCACCTAATCAGCATATTAGAATGGTTTCATTTTAAAATATGTTAAAAATGAATATTCATGTTTTACTGTACTTTTGAAAGAAATGCAGTCTTGGTGAGCAAATAATACTACTTTCAAAAACATTAAAAAAAAAACCCTACCAATCCCATACTTTTGTATGGTGGGTTATTATAAATATTTACTTATTTTTATGATCTAAAACTGCAATTTCACTGACTAGTACAGACAAAACCATCACAAGACTATGACATTGTAATATAATCATATTTATTATTACAGTCATTACTAAAACTGTGTGGTTATAGTGTGTTACATAGGCTATTTGTTATATACAAATTTTGAAATGATTTTATTTTCTGTTTGAAACTTGTGTGGTGTTGGATGTACAATGATGAATCATTTGGGAAAAAAACTGTTCTGCGTATTAGGAAATAAGAAAGCTTAACTAGTCAAAATTAATGATGTAATCATAATTCTTTTGCTGCAAAATTAATTAAGCTAATTAAATCTTTCTTTGTGACTGTGCTAGGAATGCTTTTACATGGCAGTTCAGTCAATTTCACATTCTTTCATTTTAAATCAAATTCCAATTCAACATCCTGTGATGTGTGAGCAATGTGATTGAAATTCACATTCATGAATCAAATGGATGCCAATTTTCAAAATTCAGAATTTTGCCAAACCCTGCTTAAAATGTAGTGTAGCATTAGAAATGTATTGTCAAATCAAAAGTATCCATTGTAAACTATTTTTAAAATTGAAATGGTAAAGGATGGAGAGTATACAGTAGATGTGCTGTTGTTCTGAGCGTCCATTATCTGAATCTCAGTCATTATATAACTGGTGGAGAGGGTGCTACTCAGTCTTTTTTTGGACACCACAGCTTTTTTCGTCCTCTGCCGATGAGGGTGAATTAAACTCAAGTGTGTTTGCATCACATGTTGTTATTCCTGCAGGTCAGTGCATCAAATCCATCTACACATTCAATGCTGTCTCAAGCCTGTGCTTCATTCCTGAAGGAGAGGGCTTCATTGTTACAGGTTCAGGTAGGTATCCATGTGTGTGAGAGTGAGGTTGAGTTGACCATGCCTTGCATCAGTCTCCATATATCAGGTGCGTCTGACGCTCAGTGTTACTGATCTTACACTAGACGCTGGGAAGCTGCAGGTCTGGAGCTGGAGCTCGCTGGAGAACTGGCAGTCAGAGAACGCACACCTGGACGCAGTCACCACACTACAGGTGGGCGAGTGCCATGGCAACAGAACTGTGCTGGCATCTAGAACTTTCCGAGTCTGTCCTTTAGAGCAGCACATGTTTCAAAAAAAAAGAAAAAAGAAAGATAGTGCCTCTGCTCAAAGCTGAAGTGTTGCCTGTAGAGGAATCCCTTTAGAGCAGTTTTCTCCTCGCGATCTTTAAACACAGTCTAAAGTTCACAGAGATGTACAAGCTATTAAATGCCAACATTTAAAAATGAATCTCTTTTTATTTTGTGATTAATGAATTGTATGAAATGAAACTGGGCAGAGCAATATAATATAAAGAAATCAATAGATACAGAATAGAAGCAAATAAATCATGTAGCAATTGAGATAAGAAACAGAACACTGTAGCATCAAACAGCAGTGACTCTCTTTCCATATTTAATACTGTTAGTTGGCACGAGTTGTCATGGAAACACAGTGGCATTTACCCTTCGTTCTCTTCACAGTCCCAGGGTCCTCTGCTGTTCAGCGGCTCCGCAGAGGGATGTGTGTGTGTGTGGGAGGTGTCCGATAAATGGACGGAGCCCCTCCGCAGGTTGCACATCTGGGGGCCAGAAGTCACAGGGTGTGGTGGGGTTGACGGGGTGAACGGGAGGCTGATTCTGAGCCCCCGTGGTGACCGCGTGTTCCTTTCGTGTGGAAAGGCCAGCATACGAATCCTAAATTGGAGAACGGGTAATACATTCTAATCTAAGTTTAATATTAATATGAATTAGGATTATATTTATTAATTTAATAATTAGTTAATGTACATATATTATATCAGTGGTGTGCAGTGGTGTTCTGAAATGAGGTTTTTGTATCAAATGTAAATGTCCCAGTCACATTTTCTTGCTTAAATAAACATCACTAACACAGAGAAAGAAAAAGAAAAAAAGATTTTACTATATATTTTTACATTAACTATGATAATCAATATTCCGTTTATTAAAGCCATGTATGAAAGTTATTATTTTCAAGCATTTTACATTTATTCCAAAATAATAACTCAAGGCGGTGACAATTTAACAATATTTTTTATTTGTGAACTTATGGTGAGCTATTATTTTTAATAATTAACTTTTAACTATTTTTGATTTTTTTCACAGAGATTTACTTAAAATTTCACCAAGACTAAAAACTAACCCACTGTCAAGTCTTATTTTGATGAAAGTGGTTATATCTAAGTGTGCGAGTTGTTTACTTACTTTTTAAATTAGTCTTCTTATTAACATCATTATATTGTTCATTCAAACCGAATCATTAACGCGAAACGAGCATGAACACAAGAGGAGGGATTTAGAACATGAACCAATCACAGCCAATCATAATCTGTGATTCATATCCAGTCATATCGCGATGGAGGCTTTGCCTCCTCTCAAGTAACTTTTCCCCATTCATTCTGAGTAACCCCCCACTAAGCCTACCGCACACTTTAGGGGGTCTGTTAGAACTCAATGGGCTCAGGGGAGGCGAGAGAGACGCTGACTCCCACTGTAACTTTAGCTATCGGACAGTGTTTCTATAAAAAAACAAAAACAAGGAATTTATACAATTTTTAATGATCCAATATATTTTGAGGAGACACTGCCTCCCTTGGCTCTGATCCGCCCCTGATATATATATATATATATATATATATATATCACTGTCATAAAAGTGACAGTAACAAAAAAAAATCTATTATAAAAAATGCTGTTATTTTGCACTTTTAAGCATCTTGGAAAAAAAAAAAAAGCATATTAGAATGATATATGCAGGATCACGTGACACTGAAGATTAAGCTTTGTTGATTTATTCAGTTTACTTATTATTAACAGTGTAGTTATTACTGTTTTTACTGAATCTTTAATTAAATAATAAAAATATATATATATGAGTCTCAAAACTATATATATGTACACACACAGTGCCTTGCGAAAGTATTCAAACCCCTTCATTTTTTTTCACATTTTGTTATGTTGCAGCCTTATGTTAAACTGCTTTAAATTATAATTTTTTTCCACATCAATCTACACTCCATACACCATAATGACAAAGCAAAAACAGAACTGTCACAACTTTGTAAATTTATAAAAACTGAAATAAGTACATTGCATAAGTATTCAAATATTTCTCCAGAAATATTTGATTGGGTTCAATCCCAGGGCTCTGGCTGGGACACTCAAGGATATTCACAGAGTTGTCTATGCCACTCTTGCTGTGTGCTTATGGTCATTGTCCTGTTGGAAGGTGAACCTTCTGCCCAGTCTGAGGTTCTGAATGTTCTGGACTTGGTTTTCATTAAGGCTATCTCTATATTTTAGTGCATTGAGCTTCTTTTCTACTCTGACGAGTCCCTCAGTCACTGCCGCTGAAAACAGCCCCACAGCATGGGGCCTTCTACCAGCACACTTTACTTTTGGGATGGTACTCTGCAGGTGATGAGCAGTGCCTGGTTTCCTTCAAACATGATGCTTGGAATTGAGGTTCATCAGACCAGAGAATCTTATTTCTCAGTCTGTGGGTCCTTTAAGTGCTGTTTTGCAAATTCCAAGTTTGTTTTCATGTGTCTTCACTGAGGAGAGGATTGAGTCTGGCCACACCGGCATAAAGCACAGATTGATGGAGTGTTGCAGCGATGTTTGTCCTTCTGTAGGTTTCTCCTATCTCCACATATGATCGTGGAGCTCAACTAGAGTGACCATCAGGTTCTTGGTCACCACTCTAACCAAAGCCCTTCTCCATGAATTGCTTAGTTTGGCCAGGAGGCCAGCTCTAGGAAGAGTCCTGGTTGTTCCAAACATCTTCCATTATGGATAATGGAGGCGACATGCTTCTGTGACCCTTCAAAGCAGCAGAATTTTTGTAAAGATGCAATCCTATTTTTGAGCACTACAGGCAATTTTAATTTTAATTTTTTATTATTATTATTTTTTACATTTTTATTTTTTTACCTCAGGGCTTGTCTTTGCTCTATATGCATTTTCAGCCGTTAGACATTTTATTAAGACACGTCGTGTGCCTTTCCAAATCATAACCTGTGGCAAATTCAATTAAATGGGTAACTTCACTCAATGTGGGGTAACATTTACAAGCAAAATAAATGCTCCTGAGCTATATTTCAAATGTCCCAGATAAGGGTATGAATACTTATGCAATGGAATCATTTAAGTTTTTTTTTTTTTTTTTTTAATCTTTAATACATTTGCTAAGATGTCATTTGCTTTGTCATTACGGTGTATGGAGTGTAGATTGATATGGGGAAAAAAAGGAATTTAAAGCAGTTTAACATAAGGCTGCAACATAATGTGAAAAAAATGAAGGGCTTTGAATACTTTCGCAAGGCACTGTGTATATATATATATATATATATTAGTTTTGAGACTCATTTATATATTTTTATTTTTTATTTGATTA
Source organism: Onychostoma macrolepis (assembly GCF_012432095.1). NCBI lineage: Eukaryota > Metazoa > Chordata > Actinopteri > Cypriniformes > Cyprinidae > Onychostoma > Onychostoma macrolepis. The sequence continues at coordinate 19,139,674 of NC_081170.1, read as the reverse complement.
AAGATTCAGTAAAAACAGTAATAACTACACTGTGAATAATAAGTAAACTGAATAAATCAACAAAGCTTAATCTTCAGTGTCACATGATCCTGCATCTATCATTCTAATATGCTTTTTTTTTTTTTTGCCAAGATGCTTAAAAGTGCAAAATAACAGCATTTTTTTATAATAGATTTTTTTGTTACTTTCACTTTCGGTCAATTTAATGTATCCTTGCAGAATAAAAGTGTTAATTTCTTTAAAAAAATATTTTTGATCTTAAAAAACTTGACTGACTAAACTCTTAAACAGTAATAATTATATGTATATATAATATTAACTTTATGTATATTTGAATATATTTGCTTGAATTTACAATCAAATAAATCACTGTTAATATCATATATCAAATATTTGATAAAAGCAGCCCTCAAATTAGAAAAACTAGAAAAATATATTTCAAAGATATTACATAAAAGTGTGCAGATGAATAGGCCCACTTTTTTTTTTAACTTATTCACACCAAATAAACATGCTAAATCAGCTCCAATATTTAGTCAACATCTTATTTTATAAAGCACCTCTCATAGATATTCAGGATTCTGTCGCAATAAATATTTTACAACCCCCATTGGACCTTCATTTGTTCTTTGACTCAGGGCTATTTAACAGATTTATTAATGGAATACATCTTGACTGAGTCTGTTCGCTCAGAGCTGCTAATATAATCTGTGTTAAAGTCCCAGTGGCTCAGAGAACACAGACAGGAGAGGGGGCTGTTTGCCCCAGGGCAAAGGAAAATGTAAAAAAAACATCCACCACTTTCTCATTTTAATCCCGTTTTCTCACAGGATATTTGTGCTAAAGGCCATTATCTCAAAAGAAAAAAAAAACCTGTAAACAATTTCATCAGATAAATCAGAGTTACTGGTAGGAGCACACCATGATGTGACACTCTAATCGAGAGTGCTGAGATTCATAATGACCCCAGTTCATCAAACAACTCGTAGCTGGAGCTCTCAAAGAATTAATGAGCTTCTTACAGACAAAAAAATATTGGTATTAACGGCATAAAACACACAGCAAAGTCGGCAGCTATTGACAGAGTAGGAACAGAGTCTATAAATAGACAGATTATGTGAGTTTAATTACTTTTTGTTTATGGTTTATTTGCGTTTCAGTGGATAAATGTTAGAAAGTGCCCGTAATGATGTGTGTTTGCTCTCCCCAATCATGTGCAGGCGTGATGACCAGACTAACCAATCACAGCAGCACTGCTGGTGTCACAGATTGCGTCAATCAAATACCCGGCCTTTTGATTGGCTCTTGTTTTGACATCACTAATGGAGAGAGCACGATTAACTGTGAGTGAATTTAACATCAATTTTATTTTAACACCTTTGAAAACTGTGGGTTGTATAATCACCTCTTTTTTTTCTTTCTCTCACACTCTTTCAGTGTTCTCGCTTCCCCAGTGCAAATACCTGGTTTCACTCACTTCTTCAGATCTTCCCAGGATTCTTTGTTTTGCTGCGTGGCTAACAGCAAGTGGGGACCATCGTTGGGTCACAGGGGGTCGTAACCTCATTGTTTGGGAGCAGCTTCCTGGAAGTTTTAAAAAGAGGTGTGTCCCCCCCCCCCCCTAGATATAGAGGTCTCTTTCATGTATCTCAAATTCACTTTCTCTAAGAGATGTACTTCACAACCCCTTCTGCCCATTACTTACCCTTCACAACCTACTTTATATAATGAATTACTGTATATATCAATTCATAGGCATTCGCTGGCACATAGTTACTAATATAAGACACTCTGCTCAATGTTTCATTTAGTCAGTATATCAATATGTACATCAGTAATGAGATACTGGCTGGAATATAGTATCTTTGGGATGCTTATTAATGAGAAGTCTGCAGGAATGCTCCGGGCACAGTTTAATTGACAATGAGAACCGTAGCTCACATCGAGTGCTGGATGCCGAGCCAATGATCACTTTGTGTAAAAAATATTGATTTCTTTGTAACTTCAATTCTGTCTGGAGCTGCAGGTCTCAGCTGGTGGGTTACAGGAAAAACAATGCTGAATGCAAATAATCAAATGCAACTAGCCATATAATGCTGCATATTTAGATTTGTGAAAAAGACTCAGGTTTTTAAAGGGGAGAGAAAACGCTTCCCATTTCATTTGTTGTTGATGTCAAAGACTTTGCATTCTGTATTTTGGAGCTTAATCTGTCACTTGGAAGCTATCCAAATTAGGCAGATGCCAACATTTCATGGCGATATTAATATCAATGTTTAATTTCAAGGACATTTTTTCCTTATATTGCTGTTGGTTTTTGGTATTCACTGGTTTTACTGTAGTTTTGGGCACTTTTCAGCTGGGCAGGCTGGAAAACCAGATTAAATCATCTAAAGCCACCTTAGACTGGTTTAATTGGGTTTATCAGCAGAGCAATAAACGGTTTTGGTGCTGTGTTGGGCCACCACTCGATGTCCAATGTAAAAACCAAAACCAAAGACTTTGCATTCAATATTTTGGCACTTGTAACCTATCCAAATTAGACAGAGGCCAACATTTTATGTAAATTTTAACAATAATGTTTCATTTCAAGGACATTTGTGTTTACGTTTGTACACACTACTGGAAAAAATGTCTTAAACCAGCCTAACCTGGTTTGCCGGTCTTAGCTGCTCTCCCAGCCTGGTCGGGCTTGACTGATCAGGCTGGCTTTTGGAGTGGTTTTAACCACTTTTAAGCTGATCGCCCAGCAAAACTAGCTAAACACCATCTTAGAGAGATCAAATTTAACCAACTAAAACCAGATTATACTGCTTTAAGCAGGTTTTTTCAGCAGAATATTTAAACAATTGCGAACGAACCAAGAGGAGCCTGGAATGCGATCACAAACAAACTGACAGGGACAAACGCGAATGCAAACAAACCGAGTGGGACCTGGAACGCGATCACAAATGAACCGAGTGGGAAATCGCGATCATGAAAGAACCGAGTGGGACAAACGCAATCGCGAACAAACCAAAGTCTCTTTAAGACAAGTCATGTCACTCGGCGGCCATGTTTGAAACGCCTCTCGGGCATCCAAGTGCAGCTCCTATCTCTTTGAATGGTGAAACATCAAATTCTCCAAAACTGTTCACTAAGCTTACGATTAAATTTCATATTTGAAATCACCAAAGAAATCTGACAACAACTGTACCATAAATGTTGTCTCTTTTGCTCAAATAGTGTTATAAAAAGCATATTTTTCAGGCTAGATCAGCCAGTGCGCATGCTCAGTCCTGAGCGCACGTCTCAGAGCACTGACTGTTTCTATAGCAACCGGGACTTCTAACGGCAGCTGCAGTGATGCGCTGACTTTATCGATTAGCGATTGGCTCTTTCATTCAGAAGGCGGGGCTTCCTGCGATTAAGCGGCCATATTGAGCGTTGCATTTTTCCCCATTCAAAACTATACGAGTGACACGTCTTGGGTATTCTATAGTCTTTGAACAAACTGACTTGGACAAACAAGATCGCAAACAAACCGAGGGGGACCTGGAACAATATCATGAACAAACAGAGTGGGACAAAAGCCATCGCGAACAGACCAAGGGGGACCTGGAACACGATCCAAACTGAGAGGGACAAACATGCTTGCAAACAAACCAAGGGGAACCTAGAAAATTCTCACAAATGAAACGAGGGGACCTGGAACGTGATCCAAATGAACCGAGTGGGACAAATGCGATCGCAAATGAACCGAGGAGGACCTGGAACACAATCACAAATTAACCAAATGGGACAAATGCAATTGTGAACAGACTGTGGGGGAACCCCCACTGAACTGAAATGCAACTGTGTTGGACAAACGCGATCATGAATGGACCGAGGGGGACAAATGCGATCGCGCCGAGGGGTAACTGGAATGGGACAACCAAGTGGGACAGACGTGATGGTGAACAGACCCACCCCCCCCGACCTGGTGGGGGTGATGGGCGGCACCGCTCCCTCTCTTACACTGGGCCCCGTGCCAGCTTGAGACGGCCCTGGGTGCAGTGACACTTAACATTGTTTGTCAAACTTTCATACAATATATCCAATCATATATTCATGTTTCGCTACACTATTGAAAATAGACAATAGACCCTTTCATTGAAATGTTGCTAATGTGACACCTTAAGCCAGATATGAAGAAGAGTTTTAAGTTGATCTGCCTCTGCCTAACTCTTAATGATATACTTGCTACTTCAAAAGCAGTTTGTATAATGAAGTCATTCCAATCCCATTGACAGCGCATTGTTGTCAGCAGGGCAGCTTTGCTTTTTTGCTTCAGGCTGAGTTAAACATCCATCTGTCCTTGTAAACAGCGCGACCTAAGTGAACTGCACTGACGGTCTTCAGTTGTTTTTTCTCTAGAGGCGATGTCATAGTGAGACGAGACAGCCGATTGGTAGATTGTCTTCTGGAATCCGACAGAGACTCAGAAGACGAACAAAGCGAGGGTAAGAGAGAGAGCCAAAGATGGATGTTGAAAAATACCAGTCCAAAGAAAATCTGCAGTATTTTAATAATAAAAGCACCTTTTCACACACTTTATGGACTTTATTTTGCAATGTTTTCCAATAAATGAGTTAACAGCATTTAAAAAGTGATGCTATAAAACATTTAATTCACTTTGACAGCCTTTATGAAAACATTTTTTTTTTCCTCCAGTGGACGATGATGAAGAGTCCATACCCCAGGATGCATCTGAAACAGAGGAACCTGCGAGTTCTTCATGGCTGCGTTGTGTTCTTCAGTGAGCGAGAGGAGGGGTAAATGAAAAAAGAGAGAGCGAGGGGAAGGAGATTGAAGGAGGGTTAAAAAGAACAAACTGGAAAGGAAGAGAAAGCGAAGGCAAGGTCAAGGGGCGACGATGAAGTGCAAGAAATCACGTGAAGGGACTGAAGTGGAACAGATTGACTGACTGGCAGAAGGGAAGAAACAGAAGGAGGAGAGAAACAACAGACTGTTTTCTATGTAAACGTTGATCCAATAAAACCTACCATGTTATGTCTGTGTACGTGTGAGAGTATTTATCATCGCTGGCACTTCTGTCTATAAATATCTATAGCGTTGTTCATCATGTAGGGCTCCCGTCCAACACAACATTAATGTATATCGATTTTCCTGCCACTGCCTCTTTTCATTTGTCCTTTCTGAATACTTTTTATTTACTTCAGCTGGTCTTCGGAATATTAATAAGCTGCTGCTTTTATTCCGTCCGGCTATTTTCGCCTTCAAAATTCATTTATTTTCTTCTCGCTGCCTATTTAATTTGAACCAGTTAAGATGCATAATTAGTATTTCAATCTTTCCTCCAATCCTCTTTTCCTCCCTCCCTCCTCTGGCTCGCTCTCTCTCGCTCTCTGTTTCTCTCTCTCTCTCCTTTCCTCTTCTGCACTCTATTTCTCACTCGCGCAATTTCTACATGTCTCTGTCGCTACGGCAACCAATGCTTTTCCCCACTTCTAGGCGCTCTGCCTCTCTCCCACTCCCTTCTTCAGTGGCATGAGGTAGGCATGTGAGCCGATATCTGTCTTGAGAGTTTGAATCTGCATGTTTCCAAGTGTGTGTAGGTGTATTTGTGAGTGTTGCCTGGAAGTCAGAGTGTGCCGTCAATCTGGATACAGATGTTGAGTTTTGTTTGACGGCTCGAGAAGAGGCTTGACACAGGGAACGCATCCACAGGTGTGTTCGCATGTGTTTTTCTGTGGATTTTGTGGTTTGGTTCTTGATAGAGTGTGATCCGTTTTGATCCGGATGAGTGTGTATGCTTACAGTATGTGTGTGTTTTTATTTGTGTTGTCTCGGAGCCAGCAGAGTATTTCTCCACTACAGCCATCTGTTTGTGGTCTTTTAGTCAGTGTCAAGACTGAACCCTCCCCCTTCCAGCTCTGTTTCTCTTCTCATCCTTCTCTTTATGTTATTCTCATTTAAGAGATGATCGGAGCGGCGAGGAGTCAGTGAACAGGCTGAAGCGATGGAGCGATGGTAAGGCAAAGCGAGAGCGCCGAACAGACTGTTTTGGTTGCACTGTGCTCTCAGATCTGACCAGTTAGTTTCCTGCAGCCCGTTGGGTTGCATCAGCTTCTGCTTTAAGTCTCTTTCCATCTGTGCTCGATTCATGCCTCTCAGTTATGTGTTTTTTCCAATCTCTAGCTTTTCCTTTTCAATCCCTCCTTCCGTCTTTTCGTTGCTTTGTCTCTCCTTCCTCCCAGCTCCATCTCTCCCCACATTGGATTCATTCCCCTTTGGAGCTTCCTGCTGGTCACTGTAATTTTTTGCACTGCCACCGGTGACACAGATGACAGGAAGTGGGAGGAGTTGGGCGAAATGCAGATACCAGTCACAGCGCAGGCCAGCACCACTCAGCTGTGGGCAGTGGACTGGGGTCCCACGCAGCCCCTGGAGGACGAAACCCATCACTTGCTGTCCAGTCTGGAGACGGAGGGTTTGAGGGTGACTACGCCCGAGGACTGGTCGCACCGTCGAAGCGCGGCTGCCAATCAAACGCAACGCCCGACTACGGGAGAGAGGGACAAGATAGAGACAGAAGAGCAGGACACCGAGGAAGGTTGGTATCCGTGAAATGAGTTCTTTATCTGAGAGCTGCATCGCCAACAGGGCTCTGGGCTCATGCTGGTTCCTCATAGTAGAAAATCTGTGCTTGAGGAGAGCTTAGATTTCTCTCCCATTGAGCAGGAGGCAGGCATCAATCCAATCAATACAATTTTACCTGATTATGACACTCTGCCCACCCTTTTCGCCCCCACATTTCTCTCGCTCTTCTCTCCTGTAATGGCTTCTTGTTGCAAGTCTTTCTTCATGCTTTTTCTACATCTTAATGTTTCTCTTAATTGCTTTTTTATAGGAATGTGGGCCATTTGGAAGCGAAATGGGAATGAGTTTTGAAATTCCAGTTCAGTTCTTGCATTTGAATTGAGGTAGCAAATAAGCCAGAATTTACAATTATGCATTTTGCAGACACTTTTATCAAAAGCAACTTGCATTGCATTCAAGATATATGTTACACTGGGTTAATGCACAGCATGGGAATTGAACCCATGACCTTGGTGTTGCAATGCTCTACGGTTTGAGGAATGCATGTTTAATTTAAAGTAGAATCTAAGATGTTTTACGAATGAATTTCTTACAGTTGCCGTTCATGACATCATACACAATATTTTCAGATTAGGTGATATTGTTCAAACAAAGTCCAATAGTAGAGAGTGTGTTTCGGGGTCCTGGTGCTGTAAGGTCAAGGTGCTCTCTGGTCTAGGGTTTATCACAGTCCATCAAATAATACTTCAGAATGACCATGGCACTCTTGTGAATTAAAAAGCCTTTATTATCAAATGGCTACATCCAAGAAATCTAAAAACTCTCCAAAGAGTGCCATTGTCATTCTGAAGTATTCTTATTAAGTTGGCTTGAAAAAGCCAACTTACTGATCTACTATATAAACTTATTATTCTTCTTCTTCTGAGCCAAAATTTAAATTGTATCTCCTCCTAGAGCTTTCAAGCTAGAACCACCAAACTCGGCCCAGACCTTCAGACTGGTCTGACTCGGGTTGCTATATCTCTTCAGACTGATCCGACTTACGGTTTTCCTAAAAATGAGGATTAAAACTGCGAAAAATCCCATAGACTTACATTGCCGGAATGTTCAAATGAGCCAAGACCTTGCAAGCTCCAACTGACAAACATTCAAATGTAAACACACTGAAGCCCATTAGACTCAATCAAGCTTCCCTTCTATGTACTATTTCTAACCCATTCAAACTCATATAAACTTCCACTCTATCTAATACTATTTCTAATCTATCTAATCATGCTAGCAACATGCTAGTAACATGCTAATCATGCTTGAAACATGCTAACATCATGCTAGCAACTTGCTAATCATGCTAGTAACATGCTAAACATGCTAGAATCATGCTAACAACATGCGAATCATACTTTAAACGTTAACATCATGCTAGTAACTTGCTAATCATGCTAGAATCATGTTAGAAACATGCTAGCATCATGCTAGCATCATGCTAGATACCTGCTGTAACTTGCTAATCATGCTAAGAACATGCTAGTAACATGCTAATCATGTTAAAGACATGATGGTAACTTTGCTAATCATGCTAGAAACATGCTAGCAACATGCTAGTAACTTGCTAATCATGCTAACAACCTGCTAGTAACATGCTAATCATGCTAGCAACGTACTAGCAACTTGCTAATCATGTTAGCAACACGCTAGTAACTTTCTAATCATGCTAGCAACATGCTATTAACTTGTTAATCATGCTAGAAACATGCTAGCATCATGCTAGATACCTGCTGTAACTTGCTAATCATGCTAAGAACATGCTAATCATGTTAGAATCATGTTAGAATCATGCTAGCAACTTGCTAATCATGCTAACAACGTACTAGTAACTTGCTAATAATGCTAACAACATGCTAGTATCATGCTAATCATGTTAGAGACATGCTGATAACTTGCTAATAATGCTAACAACAAGCTAGTAACACCTTAGCAACCACCCCGAGTACCATAGCAACCACCTAGCAAACCACCGAGTGCCATAGCAACCGCATAGCAACACCCTAGCAACCACCCCGGGTACCTTAGCAACCACACAGTAACACCCTAGCAACCACCCCAAGTACCCTAGCAACTGCATAGCAACACCTTAGTAACAACCCTGGATACCCTAGCAACTGCCTAACAACCACCCCAGGTACCCTAGCAACACCCTAGCAACCACCCTGGTTACCCTAGCAACACCCTAGCAACCACCCCGGGTACCTTAGCAACCGCATAGCAACTCCTTAGCAACCACCCTGGGTACCTTAGCAACAGCATAGCAACACCTTAACAACCACCCCAAGTACCCTAGCAACCGCATAACAACACCCTAACAACTACCACAGGTACCCCAGCGATCTGTTCTTCTGATAGACTGTATTGCCTTTGAAACATTCAAACTTTAATCTTTAAAACTATTTTACGTATTTCAAACTACTTCAAACTTAAAACCTTCAAACTTAAAGCTTTTAAAACTTTTACAAACTTTCTGGCTAGGCTTTTTCAAGCCAACTTAAAGTTTGTATCCAAACTTTACTATCTAGTTGTTATTTGATGTTTGAAATCTAAGTATACATTTGTATATTTTAAACTGTATTTAATATTGAATTTATATGTACATTTATACAAATAATATATATATAATTATATTAAATATTTTTAGTGCATTTCATATATAATTACATATATGATATTTAAATATATTATAATTATTTTCAAATATTTAAATTATTATTATTATTATTATTATTATTATTATTATTTACTTATTTTAAATGAACCATGAAGAAAGAGCTTTATTTTATAGAATGTAAATTTATTTCAAAGTCTTAAAAAAATCCAACCAAATATATTTTCTTGTCAGGGATGTAAACAAATATTCAAGATTGTGTGGGTCCATATGAAAACATTTAGAAATCTGTAATTAAAAACCCACATTTGGAGGGGAGACGTCTTCTTCCATGTCTATTGTTTTTACGGTCCTATTTCTGTTGTGTGACTGTGTTGAATTCATTTGAATTGCAGTTTAGCACATCCTCTTCCTATCATTCCAATTGAAAGTAGAATTTAACATCACATGGGTTTAATTCAAACGTCTGTTCAAAGTGTCCCTTCACTTTGTCTAATTATACTTCTCCTGTGCTATTTCTTTCCTCAGTGGACCCACAGTTTTATGTGACAGTGACGATCTCATCTCTGCTGATTCTCTCTGCGGTCATCATCTCTGCTAAACTCTGGTGAGACGTTTCACCACTCCTCTGCCTGTATGGTTTTGTCATACATCCCCCTGAGACAGCTTGCTTCGTTGTTTGAGTGACTGAACAGTCAGTGTGTCATAATGGGTTCACACCACAGATGTACACAAACTTTCTGTCGAGGATTCTTCTGTTCAGTAAGAGTTCCCTGCAGAACTGTTAAAAATGCCATCTATGGATATTCTGACTCTGCAGACACTAACAGTGTGGACACCTTACAGTGTTTTATTGTGCTGGTTTAATTAGAAATGTAGCCTGGAGTGTCGAGGGCCATCAGGCACAGGAATGCATTTATATTTACTCGGACGGCATCATTCGATCGCATAGATGATCATTAAAATGATATAGAGACCTGAGGAACGGCCCATATCATCCTGAGAGTAACTATAAACATGGGGTGACAGGTTATGAGAGTGATTTATTACTACCTGCCTTAGTTTATGCTAGAATGTTCCCTTCGCTGAATTCACTTTTATTGCAACATGTCAAACTCTTCAGCCGACACACAATAACCATTTTAACGAATTGGTGGCTAATTTGAATGAATTCGTACAATCTCATTTGTTCGTTTTTCTATGATCTTCTTAGGCTCAAATTATACTTTGGCTTTTAAGTGTACACTAGGGTATGCGTTGTTTGTCATCAACATAGGCGTACATACATACTATATGTGTACTATACTCAGCTCGCACATGTGCCTTCAATGTTTTTGCAGTAGTTTGTCCACAAGATGGTAAGGCCTGTTGTTTTACAGTCAGCCATGATGACAAGTACTTGTGTGAGGGGGGTTAAGAGATACCCGCAACTCTAATTTAAGACATTTTATAACTTCTGGAGAGAAATAACGCAGACATTGGGCACTGGAAACTTTCAGGTATACTTAGTTTTCCACATTTCACTTCATCCCGTGAGCGTGCAAGCCTTTCAAAGTGTAGTTGACTTGTTAGTGTGGATAGATGTTTAAATCGTTATTTTCAATTTTCAATTACTTGCACATGCGCCATTATGTGCGCAGACATCAGCGAACTGCGTGGACGACAATTACGTAGCGCAGATAGTACACGGGCCTCGTGTTTGGGTCCCCTCTCCCTCCTCAGGCCCTTGGAATCATCCTAAACTTCGCAGACATGTAAAGTATACTTTCGGCTTTAGGGGTGGACCTTCAATCTTACATTCTAAAAGAGGAATGTTTCTGTACGAATCACAAATTCACACACGAAATCACCACCTCGTCAAATGTTTTATCGTAAGATTAGCATTCGGATGGCTTCAACCAATCACATCGTTTTTATACTGCGGCAAATCAATGGTGCAGATACTATAAATCAGACATTATGGGAATGTTTGTGAGCTTGTTTGTAAGATCGATAGAGAGGTTTAAAACTGTCACATCGCGAACTCCCGACAGGTTTATGTTAAAGTGAGACCGCCGCTCACGTAGAACTAAGATCAGACCGACGTTCATCTGAGCGAGCCGAGGGCGATTTTATTGCACAATCTACATCTCCGCAATTAATCTCTGTATTTCACACACTTGCCTTGACAGACATCCTCTCGCTCATTTAACAACCCCCAGTCCTCCGTCCGTCATCCCATCAGAGCAGAGGTGGAGTAAACTCACTCCTGAGTCACTGAAGATAAGTGCGTGTCGGTGTGGGGTATTAATATTACATGAGATGTCACACCACTTCTGCGACACTTTGTCTTCCTCATGGTTGCTGGACAAATATGATTTTAACTGAATATTTTAGCATCTTTCTCTCTCTCTTTCTCTTTCGCGTGCTTTAATTTCCCCCGCTCTGCTTTTTTCTTCTTCTTTCGCTGAAGGCGGTCTATTAAATTAAGCCAGCGAGTGAATGAACTTCCCGTCAGTGTCACTGAAGTGTTTGCCTTCTTTCCCGTTATACTCTTTAATCTCTCTTTTCATGCCTCTTTCTCACCTTCTTCAGTGCCTATATTCTCGATTCGTTCACTGGCTGTCGTCCTAATCTCTCACTCTCTCTCTCTCTTTCATTCAGTTACGACCGCAGTCTCTCTCAGCGCCCTCCGCCTCTCTCCCTCGCCATCCCTCGCTCCATAGCTCAGGAGGACAGCAGGCAGACTCTAAACAGCACTCCATCCTTCCCCGACAGAGAGAGGTAGCGTGCTTGTGCCTGTAAGCCTGTGGGACAGGGTGCCAAGACTAGTTTAAGTTCTTTGTGTGTGCGTGTGTGTGAAAAAGAAAAAGCCAGAGATAACAAGACGGCTAAGCCCTGTCAGAGGGAACAACATAAATAAAAGAACATGTTCCTAACAAACAAATAAATAAACACAACTAGGGGCTATACTAAATTACTGATTTGTTCGTTTAAAATCATGTTAGGGTGTCTGTGGATACTTATTAAAAAGTCGAAACATTAAAAAGTATTCTAAATATCACAGAAAAAGAAGAATGTTTAGAATATTGTTCATTTGTTGAGGGAAAGACTAGGAATTATGTATATAGGCCTATATAAAATCACTGTGTATTAATATATTGTTGCAAAAATAAAATTATAATTTTAAGTTTAAATTATTATTACAAAAAATAAATGTTAAGATTAAAATGTTAGGCTATTTTCTTTCATGACATGAGAAACTAAGTGGAAAATGTACAGTAGTGGCCTAACTATTTGAACTTGATTTTACGGTATTTTCTTTCCTGAATATATTATTGGAAATACATTGTGTTAATACATAATACATAAATAAATATTAATTTATCCCTCTACTGCTGTTCGGTCATTTTAGACCGGGACAAAAAAAAAATGTTTTGAATTTTTCAAAATCGCTACTTCATCGGAATGATATGAAACTTGGTGACTTTTATGGCAGTTGCTATGTGACTACAAAAAAAATAAAATAAAAATTGTGGACTTGATTCGAAAAAGCTAAATGGCTGTAAAAAAATATTGTCACACTTGTTGTTCGCGGTCAAAAATGACCACCATTGGAAATTAATTGGAAATACGCAAAAATACGAAAATACAGAGAATTGTTTGTGTACAATCTACAAATCATTCACGATGCAGAAAAAGAGTGCACAGCAATAGAGGGGTGACACTCTAAAATATCAAGAGTGCAAAATAGACACACTCCGTCCACCCCCCACAGACACACGTATATGAATTAGTGTGACTGTAACACAAAGCATGTTCCTGCAAATGCATGAAATAAAATCAATAATTCGGGCAAAAATTCAAAACACAGACACCAAGGAAGGGGTTACACACTAAAACATCAAGAGTACAAAACAGACACACACTAACTCACTCACAGACACACACACACACGCACTATTATACACATACACAAATGAACTGGTGTGGCTGTAACAATATGGCAAAATTGAGCCAGAAGACTCAAATAAGAGCTTGAAATCTGATTGATTAATCTCTGATAATCTTTGTTGAATTTTGATGTTATGTGTAACAAAATGCCTTTCTCTGTTTTCAGGTTTGACTATAGTAAAATTAATGCAAAAACTAACATTTCAAACCAAAATTTAAACCTTTACAAAAAGTTGAGAATGTCTAAATATATATCCAGATCCACGACTTAATAAAAATAAGTCTTTATGCCTAAAAACCACTAGAGAGTTTATAAGCCTTTTATATAGAGCTATATCAATTGGCTAAACCATGGAATTGCAGATGTATTTCTTTATTTACTCTGACCTGATGGCACTAATCTGACTTCAAAAATTGGATTTTAAAGACATTGCCTCTATTTTAACATGAAATACTGCCATAATTGAAAAGTAATATCAAAAGCTTAGACTATTTTTTTAAATTATTATTTTTAGTGGGAAAATATTGATCATAATTATTGCATAAATATTAATTAGTACCATGAAATTCTCTGAAAATACAAAAGAAAAAATATTATGGAACAAAAATATATTACATATGATTTTACTGAAAATAAAAAAAGTTACATTTCGGGTGTTCGGTCAGTTTTGACCGTGAACAACACAAGTGTGACCCCCGAATGAACAATACCAGAGGGTTATTATTCCTTCATAGACTAATTTAATGTAAAATAAATATGGAAAAATGGTATTTTAGTTCCTGCAGATATACACACTGAATTTTAAATAAATTCATTTAGGCTTAGCGTTTATAATGGTTAGATACATGTACAGTTATGGCCAAAAATATCGGCACCCTTGGTAAATATGATCAAAGAAGGCTGTGAAAATTAATCTGCATTGTTAATCCTTTTGATTTAAAAAAATTTACAAAAATCTGACCTTTCATTGCATAATAAGAATTTAAAATGGGGGGAAATATCATTATGAAATAAATGTTTTTCTCTAATACACATTGGCCACAATTAATGGCACCATTACAAACCTCACATTACATTATAAACCTCCATTTGCCAGTTTAACAGCTCTAAATGTTCTCCTATAATGCCTGATGAGGTTAGAGAACACCTGACGAGAGATCAGAGACCATTCCTTCATCCAGAATCACTCCAGACCCTTTAGATTCCCAGCTCCATGTTGCTGCTTCTTCTCTTCAGTTCACCCCACTCATTTTCTACAGGGTTCAGGTCAGAGGACTGGAATGGCCAGCAGAAGCTTGGTTTTGTGCTCAGTGACCCATTTTTGTGTTGTTTCTGAGGTTTGTGTTTGGATTATTGTACGGTTGGAAGATCCAAACATGGCCCATTATAAGATTTCTAACAGAGTAAGTCACTTATTGATTTTTTTATCGGTTGGTATTTGATAGAATTCATGATGCCATGCGTCTAAACAAGATGTCCAGGACTTCCAGCAGAAATATAGGCCCACAACATCAAACATACAGCAGTATATTTCATTGCACATTCATCATTTTTAGTTTCATCTGACCATAGAAGCCAGTGCCATTTGAAGTTCCAGTCGTGTCTGATAACTGAATATGCTGGTGCGTGTTTTTGGATGAGCGAGGAGAATTTTTCTTGAAGCCCTCCCAAACAACATGTGGTGATGTAGGTGCTGTTTGACAATATTTTTAAGGTTTTCTGACGCCGAGACTCAACTATTTTCTGCAATTCTCCAGCTGTGGTCCATGGAGAGTCTTTAGCCACTCAAACTCTCCTTCTCACCATGCATTAGTACGATATAGACACACATATACACACCTCTTCCAGGCAGTTTCGTAACATTTTATGTTGATTGGAAATTCTTAATTATTGCTCTGATGGTGGAAATGGGAATTTTCACTGCTCTAGCTCTTTTTTTAAAGCCACTTCACTAATTTGTGAAGCTCAATTATCTTTTGCTGCACATCAGAAATATATTCTTTGGTTTTTCTCATTGTGATGGATGATTAAGGGAATTTGGGCTTTGTTTTCCCTCGTATTTATATTTCTGTGAAACAGGAAGCCATGGCTGGATAATTTCATGTTCATAATCACCCTGGAGTGCTCAAAATTGTGAATATGAATGGGAATATACTTCAGAGATATTTCACTCATAAGAATTTCTAGGGGTGCTAATAATTGTGTCCAACGTGTATTTGAGAAAAACATTTATTTCATAATGATATTTCCCCCCATTTTAAATTCTTATTATCCAATGAAAGGTCAGATTTTTGTGAATTTTTTTAAATAAAAGATCAAAAGGATTAACAATGCAGATTAATTTTCACAGCCTTCTTTGATCATATTTACCAAGGGTGCTGATATTTTTGGCCATGACTGTATGTAAATCAATAAAAAAATCTAATTGTTATTATATTTATTAAACAAGTAATTAGTAAATTAACTTTTTAATTAATAGTAATATTACATTATTATTCTTCCATTAACTCATTTAGTGATGCAAAATGTACCTGTTTTTTAAATTTATTTATTTAAGTATTTTAGTGATTACTATTAACGAATGTGTTGATTAGGTTTAAACCTCATTACTTAATGACTAAAATATTATATTTTGTCTTTTATTATTAATCAGATTCTTTAAAAAAATGTGCATTCAATGAAAATGTGTTCAATTAATTAAATTAATATCTATTTAAATAAAAAATGCGGATACCTTGTATGTATGGCTGATTCTATGTGTGTACATCAGTATGTTAGTGTTGTTAGATCAGTGGTATGCCTTGCAATACAAAACAGCCAGCTAGGCGTTGTTGTGGAGGTTTTTCCTCAATTGTTGTGAATATTTCAACAGGAGAGACACAGAGAGTGAAAGCAAGCGTGCCATCCATGAAATCAGACCCCTTCCTGCTGCTCTCTGCATTTCAGAATTAATCTCACAGTCGATAATAGAGTGAGACTCTTATTAATTTAATTTGCCGTCTCTTTCTTCATCTCTTTACCCCACGCTGCAGGATACCAGTGGTCAATCTTTGAAGAGCTGACTGTTCCGAGCACGATAATCAAATCCCGCGGGCATGACACAGACTTTGGTGTGGCCGTTGGTGAGAACACGTGGGCAAGCCATGCGAATGTACATAACATGTTAGATAGACAAATGTGGATTTATGGATGAATACATCTGTTTGGACACTCTGATGGAGACTGTGAGGTTTTGTGGTCCAGTGGCTCTTCGTTTCTGGCTGTACCTCTTTCTTCCAGTGCTGTTTGTACAGTATTATTCTCATTAGCTCAACGCAGCCATTCACAAGGGCTCCGGGAATGCTATGTCCTCTACCATAAAAACAATCATTAGCTTCTGATCCTGGAATAAGCTGTGATGTATGTAGTCATTAATTTAGTAACCGGCGTGACATGCTTGCAGTAGCCTCTCTTTCATGCATACAAAGGTTACAGCTGCCTACTGCTGCCTTTATCGCACTTAATGTAGCATTTATTTGAGCTTAATGAATGACTGCAGTTATTTTGAAGAGTTAAATATAATTCACATCATTTGTTTTATAGTGTTTTGTTTCATATGGCTCCGTGTTCCATGGCAACAGTGGACTGCAATGACGTCAGCTGCTATCTGGAAACACCTCTGCAGTGTTACCTTATAATTTACACTAATTATCAGATGGACGTTTTCGTAAATCTGACTCAACATCTGTTGAGGTGTTGGTGAAACCTACGTAATTCTATTCTGAGTGTGTTGTTATGCTTCTTATTAGCTTTATACTTCTAAATCATGGCCATATAGCTCTTCTCGGGGGTCTTTTTTGGTTTAGCAGAGAGCTAGCACTCACACCACAGTGGCTGATGTGTGTGATGTTTTCATGTTGAGTTTATGGAAAGCACAATTAAGAACATGTATGAAGACACACTGAAAAATAAGCTTGGCGTTTCCATGGCATATTTAGTTTGATAAGCAATTAAAAAACCATGCCACACAAGTTTGTTTGATGTATCGCTACGCTAACAACCCATGGCTAGCGAGGCAGCTTGGGGTTTCTTGTTTATGAACTGCAACTATCAGGAGGGTTTGGGTTTTTAGACGATAGCAACATTTTAAAATCTGTCCTGAAGTCAGTGTTGCTACTAATTTTACTTCCGTATTTTGACTAATTTGATAATGAAAGTGGATATTCAACAGGAAAAATTAAGGAAGGATGTTTTAAAGGACAAGTGTGAAAAATGATCTTTCTATCACAGAAAAGAGTCAGACTGACTGCAAATTTGCAAAATCAGTGTGTGGATAGCTAATTGGCTAATCAATGGTTAACGTTATCTAAGTGCAACAGTGTCCGCCCACTTTATCAGCGGGCTTAATTTCTGAAGTATTTTTCCCATTCTTTTTTCCCCCATAGGGATTTAAAATAAAGTCTTTAAAAGTTACAAGCCATGAACCAAATCAACAAGGTGAATCACAACATTACAAACTTTCATTTGAAGCAAAAAAGTATTTGAAAAACGGACAAAAGGACAAAGGTGCAAGACTGTACTTCCATTATGCGTTGTGAATGACATAATGGAATTAAAAATAATGCAGAGATAGAAAACCATTGACTTAAAGACGTTTATTATATGTAGAAGTGATATATTTTAGGTTTATGGCAAAATATGCATATTATACAAATATTTAAGTCATTTGAGAGTTTAGGGAGACTGACTCCAATTCGTATTTGGCAGTGCTTCGTGGTAATGTGCAGGTGGTGAAGTGTTCTTTTGGCACTATTTGCTTATCACGATCCTCTGTAAGAATCGTGAGTAATTTAGATTTTCACCAAAAACAAGTCTCAATAATGCAGGTCGAGTGCTTCAACAGAAATCACAGTAGGTCTGTCCTTCATAGTTTATAATTTAATCATTAAAAATCAGTCCTCTAATGGAGAAATTGAATGGGATTTTTACTTCCAGAACCTGACTTTGCATTCTATAAACTGTGTGGTCTGTCTTAGTAAAAGGAGCAAGTTCGTACATTTGATTTACATTTAATTCAAAGACTTTTTTTCTTCTTCTTTGAAATAATGATGAATTGTTCACAATATGACCAAGAACATATATATATATAAAATGGTCGGTTTTACATATTGATACATTCTCACTTTAAACCAGAAGTAATATAAGCTGAATTTTCCAAGGAAATCATAATCATCATAACCCTCTCAAATAACCGTGTAACTCATGAAATTAAAAAAAATAAATAAATTACAACAGAGAGGGGAAAAAGAAACTAATGTGCCATTATAGTTTATGGGCACATCAAGATTGAATTCTCTCATAATTTTTCACATCATGCACAAGAAGCTACACCATGTGAGATATGTTTAGAGGTTTCACATCATTTATGTAGCACTGCCTTAAATATGTGATTCAATGTACTATGAAGTCAATAAAAAGCCATCTCTGGTGTTTTAAAACGTGTTTCTTTGGTGTGGTGTTTGAAAGGACTTCCTATATGACAGTGACTCATGCAATCACGCACGCCAAACAGCCAGGCCAAAGGGACACCGCGAACACTCATTAGCCATCGCACAGCAACAAAACACCAGGACACAAAGATGCTTCACACGTTCACTTCAGACACACACATGCTGTACGTAAGCCGCAAGAGTTCACAGCTCCCATCTGCTTAGAGCTGGGAGACTGAGAAACAGTGAACCTCAGTCACACCGACTGAAATTAACACCACTATTTATAGAGAGAAACAGAAGAGGGTGTGTGCGTAAAAAGGATCATGGAATTTGAGGTGGATGGATTTCTGCAGAGAGAAAGAGAGAGGAGGCAGGGGTTAATGCAAAAGTAGATCATCGCTCTCTGTTTTTTATTGTTCTCCTCATTTCTAAGTGGCTACCACAAGTTAATCGCTACCATTACAGACCATTACGCAGGACAGAGAGAGAAACATTGCTTTAGTCAGGCTTTATGGCTGGATAAAGGGCATTTCACATAACACAGTGGTGGGAAAGAGCGTATGTGCTGAGAGGAAGAGAGGAAACCAGGATGTTATTTCAGGGCCCCAACATTAAAGTGTGGCTAATTAATGCCATGACCTCTTAACAGACATGCCCCCATTGAGACGAAACATTTAGCAGCACTTAACATTAGAGGAAAGGAAACATGAAAGCCAGAGACTACACAGGGTGACAGATGGATATCATTTA
This sequence comes from Onychostoma macrolepis, assembly GCF_012432095.1. Taxonomy (NCBI): domain Eukaryota; kingdom Metazoa; phylum Chordata; class Actinopteri; order Cypriniformes; family Cyprinidae; genus Onychostoma; species Onychostoma macrolepis. The sequence goes on along the minus strand of NC_081170.1, from coordinate 19,120,281 downwards.
TTCATTGGCTTCATCAATTTACATCCAGATTTAATAACGAACAAAAAACAAACACGCAAAGGAAAAGGAGAATGAGTCAAATTAAATGACATTTACAGCATACACGTACATAAACACGCACCCAGCGTCGTGTAAAAGTTATATTAGACTATGATGGTGGATTGTGTCTGAGAAGAGGCAAAAGGTTTATTTATATGTCTATCCATGCAAGCAGTCCACAATATGTCTGTGAGTGGGTAACTGAAAATTGAACTCGGGGCTTGAGATCAATTTGACTTTGACCAAATCTTTCCGCTCCCGCGAAGCCTGAAAAATACAGAGAGAGAGAACTGTTCAGTGAGAATTTGATATTATAATGATTTTCCTTGTGGCTATAAATGGTGCATATTTTAATGTTGAAGGATTAGTTCACCCAAAAATGAAAATTTCCTGAAAATTTCCTCACCCTCAGGCTATCCGAGATGTAGATGTGTTTGTTTCTATATCGGAGCAGATTTGGAGAAATTGAGCATTACTTCACTTGCTCACCAATGGATCCTTTACAGTGATTGGGTGCCGTCTGGTATTTTGGCCAGAAGTCACAGTTTAAAGTTAAAGCTCATTAATGATGGATTATTTCTTGCAAACACACATCTTTTAACTTCACAAGACATCAATTGATGGACTGGAGTCATTTCAATCACTTTATTCAGATGTTTTTATCAGCTGTTTGGACTCATTCTGACGGCACCCATTCACTGTAGAGGATCCATTGGTGAGCAAGTGATGTAATGCTACATTTCTCCAAATCAGTTCCAAAGAAAAACTCATCTACATCTTGGATGGCCTGTGGGCGAGTACATTTTCAGCAAATTTTCATTTTTGGGTGAACTATTTCGTTCAGGACATGCCTTTAATGTATTTTCCTAATCATATTTTGATAATTACATAATTATTATTGGAAAATTTGCAAGGAGTAGTCCTAAAATGTTAATGACGAGTCTCCACTGAGATTCCTTTAAAGCCTTGGACTCAGATTAATCTGTGTCAGATCAGCCCTGAATAAATTATACCTCTTCTTAACTGACATTCTTCAGTGACAAAGAAAAAGCAGTGGTGATCAAAAGCCCTCTCTCTTTCCAGAGCACATCCTGACATGAGATTTCCAAACCAGGACAGAGACAATTTTAAACTCACTGAGGCTTAATTAGGACTATAAGCCTGTGGGTGATTTCTTATACATCACACTTAACTAAAGGTAGGAAGCAGTACATAAGCTCATCGAAACGGCACACACAAATACTCATAAATCATATTCTATGTGCTTAAAAATGCCATTAGTAAATATTAACTCCCTGAGATGTATGATTTATGGGTAGTGAAACTAGTAGCTTTAATAGCACAAAACTGCACAGGGCTTTTTAATATAAACCACTGTGATGTTTTCTAGAGTTATGGTACATTATAGAAAGCCACTGGAGGGGATTCTGAAGCAGTAAACCCTAAAATGCAGTTTACTTACCCTTTGACCTTTGAGCTCTTTTTTCCTGGTTGCCGTGGTTCCTGAGAGGAGGCAGGGTCTCTTGGCTCAGCCGGCTGGTCTGCATCTTGATTGGATGCTGCTCCAGCAGGGGCGGGGCCAGATGATGGGGAAGCAGAACTTGCCTTGAGGGTTTTTTGTAGGTTTGATACCTAAATAAAGAGGTGAGAAAAAAACTTGTCATTGAATCCTGGAGCTGTCAAAGTGAAATAAAAATGAACTCTTTAGATATACAGTGAAAAGATGCTTTGCTGTATACTAACAACACTACACTATGCTGTATACTAACATAACCAATAAATATTTTATTTTGCATTATCTCATTTTTGTGTAAAAATGTCTTAAAGGGCCATGACATGAGAAATCAAATATGCTTTGCTTTTGTTTACTCAAGCTCCAAAAACAGCTTGTTTGGATATTGTGGGATTCGTAACATACAGGCAAATATATTTGCGTATGACCGCTGCCGGAACAAGAGGTTAAAGAATAGTTATACATCATTGCACCATATGCCCCATCTACTGGCGTTCAGTCGCTTAACAGGTGACTTTTTGTGCAAAATAATTTATTAACATTATAACTGAACCTTAAGGAACATATTAAAATAACAAAAAATCCATGTCGTGACCCCTTTAACTTTTGGCAGTCCAATCACAAACTAAGCACACACTATCTATTCTGAACATCTTATATACTTAAAAATGTTTAATTTAACATTTAAACATAAAACTGCTTTTATATGTGGGTCGATGAACTAATGCTTATTTTTTGTTTGCAAATCATATACAAAATGACTTGAATATACTTCTTCAGTGATTAACATGCTTTAGATTCCTGAGTTGACATTCATTTTGATATTCTTGGGGGGGCTCAAAGTAAAAAAAAAAAAGAAAAAAAAAAAAAAAAGAGTCTGGGTGATGCAACTGTCCTGAAATCATAATGAAGAAAAAAGCTTCAAAAGAATGAATTTCATAGTTTTCAAAGTAGTTTGGCACAATTTTTATTATTTATATCAAATATATCTCTATATATCTATATCTAACTATCTATCTATCTATATATACATAGAGAGAGAGAGATAGATAGACATTTAAGTATTGTTAAATATCAAATGTATTCTGAAACCTGGAAAATAATGATTAAATGTGTACACTCGCTTATATACAAAGTGTAAGGGAAATATAAAAATGTTACTTTTAACATGACTTTTGTTACTTTTTAACTTGATATCGCATTACATTACATTTAAGGGTCATTTGAAACGCCAAATGATATTAAAAAATGTCAAAATCACATGAATACTTTTTCTTTCTTTATCACAGACATTATATCATACTGTATGTCACGTAGGACGGATAAAGATTCACACACAAACCTCTGTTTCCACTTGAACTTTGACCTTGAGCTGGCTTTCTCTGTACTGATTGGCTCTTGACACCTGCTCCTCAATGCCACACAGAACTGCTTCACAGCCTGCACACCTGGGAGAGACAAACACACAAAATATTTAATACCACCAGCCAGGCATTTTTCTCTTTACATCAGCAACAGAATCCATCACAGCATACTGACACAAACACAAATACGAGCTTACCACTCCTGCAGTGTGTTGGCAATGTTGGGTAATTCGTTGGGGCCCAGGTCTCGACCTATACTGCAATCTACCTCGACCTGCTGGTTCCTCTGGTCCAGTTTCCCATGGATAATGTCACTGTAAACAGCCTCGATCAGCAGGTCTTCCAGCTCACGCACATTCTTCAGCTCTAACTGCTGGAGCAGTAGTGAATACGGCAGACACTATCCAGAGAAAGAGGTGTTTTTGTTTTAAGCTTTGTTTCTTATGAATTGTATGCTATGGGGTAAGTTAAAACTCCTCATTTGTCCTAGTAATATTACAAAGTCTTGATAAGAGAATATTGGTTTAGTCAATCATGCAGTCAATAACACTAATAGCCCATACTGTTAACAGCTGTGTGCTTATCATAACGGAACTCATTAAAAACAGTGCTAATAAACTCTCAGTCGAGAACGGATGAATCACTACCTTTAGATTGGAGGCCAGGCTGATGATTGACAGGTGACGGAGTTTGTTCTTCTGGGCGGGTGTGAGTTCAGGAAGTGAGGCTGCCCTCTCTAAATGGCAGACATACATTAAATTAACATACATTATAACCATCCGCACAGCCGGGAGGAAAACAACTGATTACATTAAAGCCCTGGTAAAATCTGCAACAGAACATGGGCCAGAGACTCGCGCTTCCCCCTCAAAGGAGTTAACTTATTTAGCGAGGCAAAGGGCAGCATATACAGTCTCATTCTGAGTCAGAGCAGGGAATGAACCTGCCGCCCCAGGGGGCCAATATCTGGTCAGATCATTTGTTGTCATGGTTACCTTTATAGTCGCAGTAGGTTCCATACGCAAAAAGATTGAGAAGCTGGTACACTGGAGCGTGGGGACCCGTCTCCAGCTAGAGAGAGGGAAAGTGAAGTGCACACAATGATTGATATGACAAAGTGTTGAAGTATTTTGTGTTGAGCAGGTAAACACTTTAGCTGGGCTCTGTAGGAATGACGGTGCGATACACAAGTACTCTGGAATCTCTGTGCAATATGTGGCGGAGAAACGTGCATGTAATGCACTGATGATGACATTGATTTGTTTATATTACAGCACTCCTAACAAATATCAGTATAATGATATGTAATGTAATAAATATATATATATGTTATGTTCAAAAGTCTGGAGTCTGTACTCTTTTACCCCGAAAGAAAGAAATACTTTTATTCAGCAAAGACACTTTAAAATGATCAAAAAGACATTTATAAAATAAATTTTCAAATAAATGCTTTTCTAGTCAAACAGTCATGAAATAAATGTAGCATATTTTCCACAAAAATATGAAGCAGCACAATGAATGTTTCTTATGTAGTAAATCAGCATATTAGAATTATTTCTGAAGGATCATGTGACACTGAAGGCTGGAGTAAAAGCTGCTGGAAATTCAGCTTTGCCATCACCAGGATAAATTACTTTTTAAAATGTCTTGAAATAGAAAACAGTTCAATTGTACTAATATTTCATGTTTTTATTTGGATCAAATAAGCATGAGAGACTTCTGTCAAAACCCCACAAACTTTTGAATGGTAGTATATTACAAAATTTCAATTTAATATATAATGTAATAAAAATATCTTTATAAATGCATTCTGACCTCAAAAATATGGAATGCTCTGAATGGGCAAAAAAACAAACGAACTTGGAATGGCAACCTGACTGTTTGAATGTGAATCAAACCATAAAAAATATGATTTCAGACTTTAGATTGATCAGATGCCCTGTGCACGCTTGTTTATGTATATCCCATTCAAATTAAATTTGTGTAATATGCTCTTGAAAACTTTTCAACAGTGTACTACACTAATCAGATTTGAATGGGATATATAAAAAAATGAATTTGGTTTTAGACACCATGGCGAAACACATCAAGAAAGAAAACAAAACAGTTCTGTGCTTGAACAGATGATTAATCGCTTTGACATTAAATAATAACACACCAGCGCTGCCATTTAAAATAATTACGTTTGACACAGAACTCATGTAAAGTCATCATGTCAAACTGAAATAGATTTTCAGAAAAAAAACTCACCTCGCGGACGTTGGGCAGTTCTAGTATGTCTGAGAAAACATAGAGGCCTGGGGTTTCCAGTAGAGAGCTGATGGCCTGAGCCAGAGCTGAACCTGAGAGAGACAGCATCTGATCCACCTCCATCTGACAGAAAGAGAGAGTTTAAATAACTCAGATCCCAGCTTCTGAAAGCATGTTTCACAGATACAGAGGACTATGTTCAGACTTACAAAATGCAAGAGCTGTTCTTATTAAATCTGTACTTGCAAGCCTCAATAACTCATGTACAATAAACACATTTCATTAGGCTTGTTAAATTACTGTTGATCCACAGCAATATGCTTTTCGACGACACTTTGATGCAGGAATTTAATATGACAGGTGGCTCGTGGTAAAAATAACTACATTATCAGGGCGAAGTTATGCATGATGCACTTTCATGATGATTAAAAACAAGGCTGCCAAGTGCACTAGAAGATTACAGCTCAGAGACCGCCAGGAAGAGATGTATTTAAATGCACTTGACACAATGAGATTATTTAGGAGACTACAAATGATAACTAACACGCATGCATGTAGAATAACAACACATTTGAAAACAAGCAATGTTTTATTAATGAACAAAAGTGTTAATTTCGTTCCTCGACAAAGTTACTATGTTTTAGTACATGAATTCATATTCTTACTGTACGTTTACTTTATTAACTGGAGTCTAAAAGCATTGTGTGTTGTTTAATATTAATAAACATAAGTTTAAGAGAATAAACTAGTCAGCTCATGCTCAGTGTTCAGCACCCGGTATGAAGCACATCAACACACTAGCAGCTAGGCCTTGCCGTTGGTAAACTATGGTCTTACGTAAACACACATCGTTATATACTTTGCCAAGTACGCTTAAATGTTTAATATTAACATGCGACCGCATTTCGCGTGGTGAAACGTGCAGAAAAAGCGGCATATTTACCTTATTTATAAAGACTGAGGTTGTTTGTGTCAACTGTGGTGCCACTGCTACTTCCGTTAGCAAGCGTGCTGCGACATGAAAACGTGCTCTCTGATTGGCGGAGAGGTAGAAGGGTGGGCGTGACCACAGAGCGATTGCGAGAGTGAGCGGATACACATTGCCACCGTGTGGTTAGTGATTATTAAATTTGGAAAAAAATAATGACATTTAGGCTATATTAAACTTGTTTACAAAACCAATATGCATTTAGATTAAGTATTTAGATTAAAACATTTATATATTATTATTTATCTTTACATAAATGCAATCAGCTGTGTCCAGAAGTTTGATGTATCTGAAGAGGAGTTGTGTGAAGACACAGAATAGATTAAAATATTCTAACTCTTATGTAATGTCATGATCTTGTGTTGTATTATGTTTTATATTGAATTCTTCTTGTACCCTTCTTAAATCAACCTAAATGGTTTGATGGTCTTTGCTGGCTTGAGCTGGTTTCAGCTGAAAAGTGCCTGAAACCTTTCTAAAACCAGCCAACAGACCAGCAGGACCAGGTTAGAAGACCAGTTGAGACCAGCAAACCTGCTTAGACTCATTTAAGATATTATCTTTTCCCAGCAGAATGGTTATTGCAAAAAGTGCCTGGATAATTTCGTAGTTTGATTGCATAATACTTAAAATCTTAATTTTTTTTCCCTTTGGTGCCTGAGGTAAACGGGTGATGATGAGAGGAAAAAACATTATTGTGCAATGCTTTAAGAGTCCCAAATCTCAAGTCAAATCAAAAACACACAAACTAAACTGAACCTGGGAATTTACATTTCACTGTTTATTAAAAAGAATGAAGGCAATAGAAAAATAGAGATACATTTTTATACATTTTCTCTTCAAATCAAATGTTAATGGTGATAGGATCCATCTCGCAGATTCGTTTGTAACTGAAATCACAGGGCACGTCAAACCACGTTTTGGAGTGCGAGTCCAGCACTGCGCAGTCTTCTCCATGAATCCCACCTGACTGGTGGTTATTGGGCTCTTTATCCCATTCACTCCAGAACCTACAGAGAGCAGCAGAACAATCAGGAAAACATGATATTAATACCACCTCAGAGAAACCAATTTGCATTTAAATAACCACCAATGCCTTGACTGTCACTGAGACTTTTTTAGACAAATTCCTGCTTTGGTTTTACTTTTCTTTTTTTTTAAGATTTTTTTTTTACATTTACATTTAGTCATTTAGCTTTTATCCAAAGCGACTTACAGATGAGGACAATGGAAGCAATCAAAATCAACAAAAGAGCAGTGATATGCAAACATACATATTCAATTATTTTTCAGAAACAAGGACCCCCCAAATATGAAGGGACATAAAATATAAATGTAGCTATAGGCTATATTTTTATGTTCAGCTCTATATAAGTGACCCAAGACCACAAAACCAGTAATAAGGGTCAATTTTTTAGATTTATGTCATCTGAATGCTAAATAAATGAGCTTTACATTGATGTATGGTTTGGTGGGATAGGACAATATTTGGCCGAGATACAACTATTTGAAAATCTGGAATCTGAGAATGCAAAAAAAATCTAAATATTGAGAAAACTGCATTTAAAGTTGTCCAAATGAAAATCTTAGCAATGCATATTACTAATCAAAAATGAAGTTTTGATATATTTACGGTAGGAAATTTACAAAATATCTTCATGGAACATGATCTTTACTTAATATCCTAATGATTTTTGGCATAAAAGAAAGATCGATAATTTTGACATGTATTGTTGGCTATTGCTACAAATATACCTGTGCTACTAATGACTGGTTTTGTGCTCCAGGGTCACATATATACTGTGTGAGAAAAAAAAGTATACATGATACTTAAGCAATTGGCTTAAGTATTATCTGAAACATATTTTTACACCAATATTAGAATGAATGAACAAATGAATGAATGAATGAAAAAACAAACAAATAAATAAACGGGGAAGTTTAGCAAGTTAAAGGCGACAGCAGTGAAGAAAAGCTCTGTAGAAAGGTACAACACAAATAAAAAATAAAAACTATTAATGCATTAAATACATGTATGTACATTGAACATGTGAAAACCCCTAGTCGGTATTATTTTTGTTCAGATTGTCTGTATGTGTGTGTGTGTGTGTGTGTGTACCTACTTAACCATATTTTGGAGACAAATATGTACCCAAAAGTGAGCTAAACCTGACAAAATCTCCAAAAGCCTCCCTTTGGAGACGTCCTTATTTGTAAAACTGGTATTAAAATAAAGTAAACAATTTTTTGAAAATGAAAATTGTAAAAATGCTGAATGTTTTCTGTAAGGGGAAGGTTTTGGTGTAGGTTGACTATACAGTTTGCACAGTATAAAAAAACATTAAACCTATGGAATGTCCCCATTTAGATAGCTAAGTAAACGTGTTCGTGTGTGTGTGTGTGTGTGTGTGTGTGTGTGTGTGTGTGCTTACGTTGTATTAACCACCGTATTGTCCACCCATTTCCACACTCCCTCAGTCTCAATGTCTGATAAACCAATCCAGTAATGATAGTCAAATCCACCACGATTGCGTGCGACACTTTCAAGTGTGTGCTGTAAGAAAAACGGAAATATATCAATATATCAGCCATATTGACTGAACATAATTTCGTTTTAAAGTTTTCATCTTGTATACGTAAGAAGTCAACATGATCTCACAGAATTCCGTGTAATTTTCACGGACTTAATTAACCTCCGAATCTGTGGTGGCATCACGGAATCGCCGAAAATTCCGTGATGGGTTCACAGAAAAAATTCCGTGATGGGCTCACAGAAGTGATACCAATGTAAGTCAGTGACAGGCATCAGCCGTGCTCCACGCACGGAAACCTTTAGCATCAATATGCCGACGCTATACTGGGAAATTTATCGTCATCATTATTGTTCAGAACTGGGTAGGTTTAGGGTAGGGGTGGGGTCAGGTACTCCAGTGAAAGTATAACTGCATCGGAGTCGCTCTTTTTACGTGGTCCGATGCAGCGCTGGTGTTGAACCAGTGAATCTGTGCATGGACCACGGCTGATGCCTTCTGTGAGCCCATCACGGAATTTTCGGCGATTCCGTGATGCCACCACAGATTCGGGGTTAATTAAGTCCGTGAACATTACACGGAATTCTGTGAGATCATGTTGTAAGAAGTCCAATCACAAACACTGCCACACGCTTACATGTTGTTGGTGGCTGTGCAGTATAGTCAGATGGCCGCCCATAGACGCGCAGCTCTCTTTGCTGTGCTGCCAGTCAAGTTTATCCTCACTAAAGAAATAACACCTCCCTTCTAAATGCAGCCAGTCTTCTGGGCATGGCCTACATTTGATCACTGGAGAGGATAGATATTAATGAATGAAGGGGTGAAAGGAAGGGACAAAGAAAGAAAAAATAACAAAATAAGTTTGACCCTTGGGCATCAAATGTTATTCAAAGATAGGATGTACATACACACACATTTTTGTTTCCTCACCCGGTTTTGAACAAGTATTTCCAAGGGTTGTGTATTCAGAGCAAAGGCGGGAGAAACGCTCCTGCATGGCGGTGAGTTTGAGAATTAGAGACGCAGCCTCAGCCTTAGGTTCATCATTCTTGACTGGCAGCACAGCGACAGATGATCTGCGACTGTTTACCACTGCAGAGAGACAGAGTTTTATATATCAATATTTTAACCCAATAGCCGTGCAAAGACTTCAGACACCATAATGTTTTTGGTCTTAAATAAACTTATAAGTTACCAGCTAGCTACCAGCAAACCAGCTATTTATTATTATTGCCTATCAGGGACATTTAGAATTTATATTAAGAATTAGGTCTGCGTGTATATACTGATGCTGAATACAAAACATTTAACCAGTCAATAGCAAAAAAGGCTATTCTATTTTGTTCTATTCTATTCTATTCTATTCTATTCTATTCTATTCTATTCTATTCTTATGTAGAGATGTGCAGTATATTGTACAATATCACATTTTTGGCAATATTATAAAATTTTATTTATCGGTATTTGTCAATATTGTTTATACTTATTTTCTTTATTTTTGTTACATATAGATCACCTTTGCCATCACCCAATGCTTACCTAAATTTAGACTATTAAAAACACTATTAATTTAATAACAAGGTTAAATATAATCTTCAGCAATTCTTATTCTATTATACTTTTCTGATGCCTAAATTGATTTTCACTGTATTCATGAGTTATTTAATTGTTTTAATGTTTTAATTTTAATTATTTATATTTGTATATCGTTTCAATATTTAGACAGAATATTACAGCATTTTAATCAGCATATCAGTATATCGCAAAAGTTTAATATCCACGAACTGGTGCGTTCACACCAGACGCGAATGAAGCGTTAAGCGCGAGTGATTTACATGTTAAGTCAATGCAAAGACGCGAATAGACATATTGCGGCGCGGTTCGCGCGAATGAGGCGGCACGAATTACGCGATTCGCGCGAACGAGGCGGCGCGAATTGAGCGTTTTGGGCGTTTGACGCTTTGGGCGTACTAAGACCGGCGGAAAATGAAAAGTTGCGATTTTCTAGGCCGATATGATTAGGAACTATACTCCCAGTCCGGCGTAATAATCAAGGAACTTTGCTGCGGCAGCAGGCGCAGTGATATTACGCAGCGCCTGAAAGTAGTCCCCAGCTATATTATAACTAGTTACCCATAGATATATAGTTACCTAGCTGGGGACTACTTTCAGGCGCTGCGTAATATCACTGCGCCTGCTGCGGCCATGTTACGGCAGCAAAATTCCTTGATTATTACGCCGGAATGAGAGTATAGTTCCTAGCCAAATCGGACTAGAAAATCGCAACTTTTCATTTTCCGCCGGTCTTAGTACACGATATAACTACAGAAGAGTCAAGTTTTAAATAGGAAAACTATCGAAACTCTTTGGTCATTTTTGAACGCGATGCTACTGGTCTAATCGGATCCAATGATCTATGCTAAGCTATGCTAAAAGTGCTATTGCCAGATCCAGAGATCAGCTGAATGGATTCAAAAACGGTAAAACTCAACTTATTAACTCTGGGGGAGTTGGAGAATGAGCCTATTTCCAAAAAAAGTGGAGTGTTCCTTTAATAAAATTTTACAATCAAACTTTTTGTTCACTCTTTCATTTCTGTGCATAATGCAGACACATTTCTACATATTGCAGTATAGCTAACGGTATGTGGGTTATTCCACAGTGTTGGAATTTACAGGATGTCTTATTTCTTATTCTAACATTTCATATTAGACCACATTATTAGAGTACAAGTTAGACAAAAATATTGCCACGTTGAGGCTCAAGTAGGTGCAACTGTTCAAATACAAGATTAATGTTATAATGTATATAAATTGAAACCCTTCAGTGTTTTGCAAATGTAACACTTCTATAAAGGTTAGGGACTGCAAAATGTACTTTGCCATAGATTAACCCATGTGATGTCTTTATTATGTTATATAAAATGAGAAGATATAACAACAGTTCAAAAGAGCAATGTTGATAAATATTGTTTTATTCTGAATACAATATATTACAGACACATTGTTTTGTGGTGCATAGAATACTTTGCTATAGTTACAGTGCTACAGGCATATATTTGAATAATTATTTTAAGAGTATTATAAAAAATTACAAAGAAAATATAAGCTGTTCATGTTGACTGCGGCGCCGCGCGAACTGTTCGCTCTAGTCACAAAAAATGTCGTGCACACCGCCAAGCGAAATGAGGTCGCGCTAACCTTAGCGAACTTCTGCTAACACCGCGACAACGTCATATTTGGCGCGCGCACCCAAGCGAACTTGCGGACGCGTCGAGTATAAACCAGGCTTAACGCGTGATTCGCGCGAATCGCGCGAGTTGAAAAATCTGAACTTTGGCGAAAATTCGCGCCGCGTTAACCAATCAGGAGCTTGCTCTAGTAGTGACGTGATTACGACATAGAGAGGGAGGCAGAAATCCGAAACAACAATGGAGGACAAAACATCGTCGCTGTATGTGGATACCCGGAGCTGTACGATACATCTTCGTACTTTTATAGAAACGGGAATAAAAAGGATCTTGCTTGGTGTGTTACTTTGTGCACAACATAGTAAATCATAATTTATAGCCTATTTGTTACATAAAAATATTATTTCTATGTTAAGACTAGAATAGGTTACTTGGCAAACATTTGTACATTCATTCTAATTATATCCTATTGCAAATACACTCACAATAGTATAAAAAAATAGTTATTTGTGATTGGACCAGTGTAGTGAAATGAGACTGGAGCCGCCTGGCAGAAGCCCCTCCTTGACGCGAATTCGCGTCTGTTGTGACTTGAATTTCACGCGCGAATGAAGCGAGTAAACTCAAAATGTTCAAGCGTCCAACTACGCGCGAATAGCGCGATTTATTCGCGCAAGTCGCGTCTGGTGTGAACGCACAGTTAACCCTTTAACGCGTGCGATCACACCGGTGTGATTAGAACGTTCAGTGAATCACGTCATCAACTGCTGAATTCAAATCTGCTTTCTGGCGCGGAGCCAGATCAGACGCGCGAGCGCTTGTCATATTATCACTTATTCAGTGTTTTCAACCATATAATGCTTATTTTAGATTTCAGACATTTAAATACACATAAGTACTAGCAAAACCATACATTTATAGTTTGTGAAATATGCACTGATGTATATGGAAGCAGCAATAATGATCCTTACAAATATAATCTGACGACATGTTTTATTGATATCATATACAGATTGTGATTCTATTCTACAAAATATCAGTACCATATTTGATATTGGCCATGTATGCTCATTTCCCATATTATATATTTACATTACCTAAGTGTTACCTTAATTTAATAACAATTATTAATTTAATAAAACTTTTAAATATATTCTATAGCAAACTTCAAAATAATTGTGAACATATGAATTTAATAACACATTTAATAATTTAATAATGACATTTAAATAGCAGTTCTCAAATTGAATATATATTTTTTATACTGTACATTAAACATTATATAATAATTTAAAAAGTGTTTTTAGTTTTTGGTGCTTTATTTTTGTATTTATTTAGAGAAGATAGAATTTTAATATTTGCTTATTAGTATTGCCCAGCATATTGATATTGGTGTATCTTTAGTCTAGTCTCTTCTATTCGTTATGAAACCCTTTGCACAGAGTTGCGCAAGAGGCGTGCTTACGTGCATAATGTGTGTTTACTTACAGAAAATGCCAAGTACAATGTTTGCACAAACTGAGGTCAACAGAGCAACGAGCAGTACAAGAGAAGCCTGCCCCCTCAAACACTTCGCCCCTTTGTGAACACCTGATAAAACACAAAATTATAATCAGATTAGTTGATTACTACTCTGACTTGTCCCACATTTCTCTAGATTTATCTTCCACTCCCCCCTCAAGTTCACACACTCACATACACACACATACATTACCTTGTTTGCCCTGTGGTGTGAGTATAGGTCTGTTTCCACTATGAGAGGTATCATCTGTGAACTCTTGTAAACTGGTGTAATTTTCAATATTTTCCATTTTTAAACAAAAAGTTCAGTAAATTTGTCAAACACCGTCTTCTTTATTTAACAACAGAGCTTCTGTCTGACAAGAGTAATGTCTTTATCTTCTAGTCCTGTCCTCCAGATCAGCAATAAAGAAATAACAGACCTTGAGGAAGAGAGCAATCAAAAGAGAGCTTCCCTGGAAGAAATTAAGAAGAGAAAGTTCATCCTGAGTGTTTCTGCTCAGACTTGTATGAACTGCTCCTTTTCACAGCTCACCGGGCTCTAACTTTTATCCCCCGTTGTCTCCCTCCTCCTGTGTCTGTGATCACGTGCACATTTCAGGGCTGCTAAAGGGTAAACACCGACAGAATGAATTAGAGGAGAGCTGGTTATGCAATACTGAACTTTTCACCATGCACAGAACAACCCATTTTTTTCAGTGAGTCAGTAGATCATTCCAGCCAATAAAAAGAACAGTATTTTCATGATAGTAAAATTATTTAGTTGTTTCCCCCGCTTGTATTCCTGTAAAATGTTTTATACTGAACATGTTGGGAAATCCATCTGTACAAAACAAAACCAGTAAAAACAAGTTTTGTGTTTAACTTAACATTAAAGATTTACGTAATTTACATGGAGTCTACATTAACAGCAACCTAATTAATAAGAAGTGAAACATATAATTAGGCTTTTAATTCCCTTTTCTGGGAAATCTGACATCTAATTATTGAAGTAATTACAGCCATTCTTTTCAACCTGTTCACAGAAAGCAGGGGATTATGCTATAAATACAAAATAATAAAATGCAACTAATCATATAAATCTGCATAGTTAAGATAGGAAAAGAGCAAAACTTTTAAGGGGGTAGTAGTAGTAGCGCTTTTCATATCTTTTGTTGTCATTCCATTAGTCAGTATTTTGGTGGAAAAGCTAAAAAAAAAATAAACAAGCAATACAGTCTATAGGCTGAACATGTGTCTTGTGTTCCCGCCCACTTGTGTCCTTATTTGGTCATGTTCCTGTCCTTGTTAAGTGTGATTATTAGTTAATTCTCGTCCAGCTGTGTTTAGTCATTATCTGTTATTGTCATGTGCATTTAGTTCATGCCTGTTTAGTTAGATTTTGTCTGGTCTACTTGTTAGTCCCCCGGTGTTCCTGTGTGTCCCAGCCTTGCCTTGCCTTGTCTTGCCCTGTCTGTTTTGGATTAATTAAAGACTGTTATTTGAGTTATATTTGAAATATTTAGCAGATTCTGTTGTGCAACTCTCAGACATTGATGTGGCAACAAACTGTGAAGAAAAAAAATGAGTCAAAAGCATGACGCAGCACTGTCACAAAATCATGACTCAGGCTATTGAGCAATCCATGACTCAGAATTGATGTTAATTCATCTGGCCTGGTTTCATGTGACACTGCTGTTTTTCATTAGAGACTACCAGAGCTCTGTATTGTGAAAGTGAATTTATTGTTGCTTTTCTGTCTCCATCTTCCAAAATTCCAGTTTTACAGAGTTGAAATTTTCCCACTCTATTTTTCCGGTTGTGATTGAGCCATTCCCCAGATAGGAGTCACTTTATCATCACTTTGAGATAGGAGTGCAAAAAAAGGACATTCAAAACAGGAAAAACAGGATAAATGCATTTGAGACAAAACTGGATTGACTTTTTTTTTCTATTTTTTTTTAAGTACCCTTGATTCTCATTCATGCTTTTGGATATGGCTAATTTAGATACATTAGTTAAACAGAATCATTGTGTTTGTTTGTGACTTTATTCCTTCTTTCACAGAAAATCCATTTTCATTCCACTGCTGTGGATAAAGAGCTTTTCTGTGCATTTCAAGAATTACAGAACTAGAAGATATATTAGGACAAATTGTTTGTGATTTTTCTCATTTGTTGCTTCTCAGAAAAGTGTCTGCTAATTGAGTAAGTGTAAATGTGAATGTAAGACTTTAAATTGCAGTAGTTTATATTGATTTTTCACCCTATATATAAAGATATGCCAACAGGACAAATGAAGTAATGTTATTTTTATATGACCTGTAGAAAGTGCTCAGCTGGAGTCATTCTCAGTGCAGACTGCACACGTGGTTCTGTCTCTTGCAGCTGTTTATCCTAAAAAGTTAGTCTGCATGGCCTCTGCATTCCTTTTCCATGTCTCCAGCTGTTTCTTCACTTCCTCTTCCTGCTTTCTCAAAAACAGCTGCATCTCCCCCAAATCCACAAGAGATCTGTTCTGAGAGCAAGGCTACTTCTACTCTACTACTACTAATAATAAATAGTTTTACCTTAATCCATTAATTTTCAGTGGTTTGTGCCATATCATTCAGTTCTTTGTTGTCTTTGGCAAAAAACTCCTTCAGCACGTCCATCCTTCAGCACGTCCTTTAAGATAAAAAGACTCCAGCAGACATCCGTAAAAAGTCATTAAATGCTCCTAAGCTGAATGCGTTCAATTCTACAAGCTTTGTAACATTTTGAAAAGCAGGGAGTTGAAAACATTTGATTTTATTCCTCCTTTAATCACTTATCACGGTAACACTTTACAATAAGGTTCAATAGTTAACGACATTAGTAAACATGAACTAAGAATAAACAATACTTCTACAGCATTTATTAATCTTAGTTAATGTTAATTTCAGCATTTGCTTATCGCATTATTAAAATCACAAGTTGTGTTTGTTAACATTAGTTAATGCACTGTGAACTAACATGAATAAACAAGGAACAACTGTATTTTCATTAACTAACATTAACTAAGATTAATAAATCGTGTAATAAATGCATTGTTCATTGTTTGTTCATGTTAGTTAATACATTAACTAATGTGAACAAATGACAGCTTATAGTAAAGTGTTACCCTTATCACTTTCAGTTTAAAAAAAAAATGTTATCAAAGTTTTCCTCCACCTACCAAACCCTAAAAATCCTATAAAGTCCAATTAAAAAAACAAACATTTTTAGTGAATTGTTGGCCTTCTGGAAAGTATGATCATTTACTGTATATGTACTCAATACTTGGTAGGGGCTCCTTTTGCTTTGTAAATAGGAATGGGCCTATAAATACAGTAAATGAACATACTTTCCAGAAGGCCAACAATTCACTAAAAATTAAAAGAACCAAAGACTTAAACTACTTCAGTCTGTGTGCATTGAATTTATTTAATACACGACTTTCACAATTTGAGTTGAATTACTGAAATAAATGAACTTTTCCACGACATTCTAATTTATTGAGATGCACCTGTAGATTGTTCTCAAATCATTTCACATACGATACTGTGTGAAAAAATAGTTGTTTTTTTGCTTTAATTTTGTCATTATTTATTTTCTTCTTATTTTTAATCAACATTTCTCTGTTTCCCCAGCATCACTTTAGATGTTGTCAGATTTATAGTGGGCCTGATCTGCATAGGATCAACTCTTTTTTTAAAGTAAGACATACAGTTTAAACATGACGTCAAACCACATCAAATGACATTATGTTGGACAAGTTGTTTATTTTGTTAGATTGTGCTGACATCCTGTCAGCAAATATACATTTTGTCTGGTACCCAAAACTTGTTAAAGTTTTGTCTGGTACTCAGAATCAGAGTTTTTGTCTAGTACTCAAAATATTATCTTCAGCCCAATAGGTAGACTGAGGAAGATTTATAACAATAATCAAAATATTTATACAATAATTATAATTTATATCAAAATGAATTGGATGACCAGACTGTTTCTCAGACTAAATGGTTTATAAATGTAACTTATAATTCAAAGCAGGTTTAGTAAATGGAATGTTTGATTTCTATATAAATCTATTTATCTCCACACCACACTGTGTGAAGGAGAGTCATATTGTCTGCATTGCAAAAAACAACCTGACATTTCTCACTGTCCACATAAACCCCGACTCTGCTGGGGTTTCTTCACCTGCCCTTACAGCATACAGTCTGTCATTCTTTACAGAAAGAGATATGTTCTCAAAACATTTAGAAAACAGTGTCTGCCAGACAGAACCTTTTTTCTCCTTTGGGTAATATCTAACTGTAAGTCCATGTTCCCATCCTGCTTCAGTTCCTACGTCAACCTCCCAGTACACCTGACCAGGCTGTATGTTCTCCACATAATTGTCCTTATAACCATTGTGAAACTTCTGGAATTTGGCAAAGCAATCTTCCTCTTGAGACCGCAGATGGCTATCTTTTTTGATAGTCAGTTTCAGGTCTTTGTCTATTGTAGATGTATCTGATAGGTCTAAAGAAAAAAAGATTACAAGAAACAAACATTCTTGAAATTAAATGAAACTTAATATATAATAGAAAACTCATGTTTACGTAAATCTGATGACCTATAAAGTGTAACAACAGAAACTGCATGGGCAAGAAACAAAAAATGTTAAATTATGTTACATAAAACATTATGTGAAGTGTTGCTTTAGACCCAACTCACCTTTTTTAACAGAGCCTAGCATGTCTCTCCAAACAATTAGTGGCAGGTCAGTTTCATAAGGGCCAAGGGTGAAGTGGTCAGAAATCACTCGAGTACCATCATGTCTTGACTTAAAGGGATAGTTCACCCAAAAATGAAAATTCTGTCATCATTTACTCACCCTCAAGTAGTTCCAACCCTGTATGGATGTCTTTGTTCTGCTGAACACAAAGGAAGATATTCTGAAGAATGTGGGAAACATAGCAGTTCTGGGGCACCATTGACTTCCATAGTATTTTTTTTCCTACTATGGAAATGAATGGTGCCCCAAAACAGCCTGGTTACAAACTTTCTTCAAAATATCTTCCTTTGTGTTCGGCAGAACAAAGAAATTCATACAGGTTTGGAACTACTTGAGGGTGAGTAAATGATGACAGAATTTTCATTTTTGGGTGAACTATCCCTTTAAATCTGTAGAATATAATTGTTTCAAATGTTTTTAAGCCACACTGAATGTAAGAATCTAAGCTAAAGACTTTTTTTAAAAATTATAATTTGTGAGATTTCATTAAATAAAATAAGGAATGTGGTTAACACAAGCTCAAGATATTTTCATGTTTTATTCTAAGACACACAATGTGAATGTGGTGTAGTTCATTTATAGCCTAGCTTTTTATTCTGGCAATGTATTTACAGATTGCTGATTTTGTGGTGGTCTAATAGGTTTGCATAATTTAAAGCTCAAAAAACAGATTATTTTTCATTGAATCCTTGAATCTGGTTGGCTGACAAATGTTCTAAGATGTGCTTTGACTGCCATTACATCTCTATGTTACTTTGACCAAATGATTTCAGTTATTTCAAAGGTCCTTACAGCCAGAATAAGAACCAATAAACAATAAGATAAAAAAGACTGTCTCTCTCCTTTACAAACTCACACACATACAGTACGGACACACACTCGCACAGAAACGTGCTGTTAGGGCTGCTCTGACGATTATATTAGTAAAATAGTTTCTAGCATCTATATGACATGAGGTAATAACAGTATGTCAGGTGTTTCATGTTGGAGCATGGTGTTCGGATCCCGGCACTCATGTCTTGAGTTTCGGTTTCGTGTCGGGTTCGGACTCGGAGACGCGCTCTATGTTCTGTCTTGTCGTGTGAGCGTGCAGTCTCGAGTTCGCTCGTCCGTGCAGTCTTCTGTCCACGTGTGTTGTGTTTTGTGTCCAGAATTTTCTTGTCATCTTGTGGTGTTGCACGCAGTTTGCGTTTTTCAATGGCTGCGTGCTTTTCATGTTGTCATGTCTTGTGTGAACACGTGGCGTATGAGTATTCTCATTAGCTGCGTGTTGTGTCCTGTTTTGCACATGGCTAGTGATTTGTTTTGCTTGCCATGTGCTTGTGTTTTTGTTTTGTGTGAGCACATGGCTTTTGTCTTTGTTTTCTGTGTGCCATGTGCTCTCATGTCAATTGTCTTGACCCCACCCATCTTGTTACCTGATTATTGGTTAATTTGCCCCACCTGTGTTTTCCTCATTACCCTCCTCATTTGCTCCCTATTTATTCTCCTTGTGCCAGTTTGTCGTCGTAACTTCCCTGATTGTATCCTGTTCCGGCCTTGCCTTGTTGGGCCTTACCCTTTCCTGCCTGCCTGCCAGCCACACCCCCACACGTGCCCCACATTTCTTACTGGCACAGTAGGCTGCCTGTGAAGGGCTCAATTTCCTGCCCACAGTGGGCATCTTGCTGTATTAATGTTTATTATGAATTTCTTAAATAATCGGCTGCAGCTAATGATTTTCTTTCACATACTTTTCTCACATTCAGGGGGTGAGGCTAAGACTTACAGCATTCAGACTTAAGCATTATTTTCTAGAATTCAATGGATTGTCTTCAATTATTCTTTACATAATTTACAGTGTTGCAGCACCTGTTTTCATCTTCTGTCTGAAAGTGTTTTATTTGTGCATCATCGTTTCTTTCCTTGCTTCCTTAACTTGTGTCTTAGCGCCACCCCCTTTAGAATGTTAGGAAAGGATGCAAGGAAAGAAAATTAGGATGGAGGAATCAATGGAAAAACACCTATGCCTATATCTTCACTCAGTGGCGGCGCTAGGGCGGGGCTTGACGGGGTTATATCCCCATCAGAAACTTGCTTAGCCCCGGCACAGCCCCCCCAAGGATTTCCAAATGATTTAACTGTTTTTTAACTGTCGGTTGCACTCTCATTAACATTGAAAATTAACATTAAAAACCTAAAAAAAAAAAAAAAAAAAAAAGTGCTTACTATGTGGCCTATAAACAATTGATAAAATGGGGGAGGGGTCAAGCAAACTTTGCGTAAGACGGTGAACTTCAGTCAATTCACTAGAGAAAGTGAAAGTAAAAAAACTGACGGCTAACGCTGCATTAATGGCACATATTCTCTCTGAAACAACGAGAGACGAATCTACTTTAACATATGCTGATAATGGTATATAACTGTCTTAAATTATACCCTTAATATTTCTCTTATGGCTCGTAAAGTGAAAAACATGAGAAGAAACGTATTTCGCGTTAAACAGGTTGTTTTTCAAAATCAGTGCATGAAATAAAGCTGCTCTGAATTTTCATTGATGACTGCAGTGTTAATAATAATAATTATAGGCCTATAATTCATTGTATAAATTAATAGACCTTTTTAGAATTAAAAACCTTTTTAAAAACATTTTCAATGAGGAGTAAGCTAGCCTATTTTATTATCCTCACAGCGCATCATGCGGGGCAATAATTTCATGTCATTTAATAATAAAAGTAATCTAATAATAATAATAATAATAATAGGCCTAATAATAAGAAGAATGTAACAGGCCAATTTTTGATGCTTTTGACAATATCTCTGGCTATTATCGACACATGATACGATGCAAATCAGCACAGGGAGGTTATCGCCCACAATGCGTGCCCATGTGGAAATAGTTTTACGAATTGTCGGCACTATCTATTGGAAATGGTTAGAATTTACCATGTTTTCCTAACAGTTGACATTGAGTGACTGACACTTGATGGTCAGAAAAAAATTACTAGATATGTGTAAAAATAAAAAATAAAATAAAAAATAAAACAATGAAAAAAATAAAAAATCCCAACTTTCTTTCTTTTCTATATTCATTCATAAATTATATTACTTTGTAAGTGTCATATTTGGCAGTTGGCATTAGAAGTTATATTACTAATAACAGTAACATATGAGTTTAATACCACAGGAAAAAAGTTAAATATGCCTTTTTCGAAGCTGCTGTATATAAAAAACTGATAGCTAAATTTAGGCGTTCATTACTTTTTCTCAATTTAATTAGTTTTTTAGCACCCCCTCTGAATGGTTAAGCCCCCAGCACCCCCAACAAAAAAATCCTGGAGCCGCCACTGTCTTCACTCCAAGCTCCTCTGAAAGCTTCTTCACTCTTCAATCCTTGTCTGAGTCTAAAGGGCGCTGTTCACACAAAGAGTCGCCACTTCAAAGCATAAACTTTGGAGACAGCTCTCTAGGTCCCATCAACCTTAGTTAAGAGATCAGAATTTAGGAGTGGGCCACCTCTGTGGCCAAACCCACAGTTTCCACATCTTGAAGCAGGGGTGCTATATTGAGGCCTGCATCTGTGACAGAAGGTCTCTACTGGTCAGAATCTCACAAGGAGACCTTTCCAGGAGAGATATTGGGTTCCAAGAACCACACTGTGGGATGTGGTACTTTTGGATGCAACGTAGGCTTTGGATGCATTGAAAATATCACAATCAGTCAAAACCATTGCCATGAAAAATATCAAACTCTCATATTTAATACATACTACTTCTACTTCTGCATAACGGCTGGTTAAGAATAAAAAGCTGAAATATAATTATTTATTTTAACCCATAATGTGTTTCTTCCAAAAGTAATGTTGAGCATGGGTATTATACGGGTAGCTATTCATTCATCCATCCATTCATACATAGTCAATAAGTGAAATATGATCTCACAGTCTTGCTACAGAAAGCACAAAGTAAATGCAGCCAAACAGACACCTACAGGCTTCACTCGCAAATTAGAAGTTAATTGCGACAAATTGTGACAGTCGCATTGCCGTCAGCGTCTTACGTGCATACACATTCAAAATATTGAGGACAACAGGCAAAGCAGGCAAAAAATGTATGTGAAAATGCATTTTACATCTTACTTGGTTGGCAGAGCAGACTTGATGTCTTTGTTCTCACTGAGTGAGATTGCATCAACCAAAGGGAAACCTTTTTCACTCCACCACTGAAAACATTGGAAACTGTTTAGAAGCTTAATGAAATCTACCATGCAAATTCTGATAAATTATAGTTCAAATATGGTACTGATATTTGTATTTGTGTTAAGGAAAATAGAATGAAATTACCTCTAAAAACCTCTCAGGTTGGCTCATCTGTAGTCCTGACTCCAATATGAACTCCTGGTTGCTTCCATTTATTTGCAACTTTGATAAAAATTATGCATTTTGCTTCATTGATACTTTGGCACTGCTTGCTTGTCTCCGGAGTTGCCTTACCATTTCTTCCTCCTTTTTCCTCAAGAAGTCATGCATTTTGTTAAACTGAGCATGCATCTTTTCCTCAAGACGTTTGGCTCTTTCCTGTGGATTCACATTATGTGAATAGTAGAAGAAATGTGACAGACAGACAAAAAAGTTGAGAGTGACAGATCAAAAACATGAGGAAACAACAACATAGTAATGTATGTTCATAACCTTACCATAGACTTTGTCATTTCAAGCATCTGACTCAAGATCATGTCGCCCATTTGTTTGTTGTCATGTAAAATAAATCTCAGTGCTTCCCTCACAACCTTCTAAATGAACAATAGCAACAACACAACATTTTCATCTCAGTCTCAACACAACATTTTCATCTCAACTGTCGCATCTTATTTGTTTAATTAATAAATAATTAACAACCTCACTGATCTCCATAGCTTCTTTTACAGGCTTGAAACTGTGTCCACCGTGTTTCTCTCCCTCCTTGCAGATGAGGCAAACCAATCTCTGGTCATTCTCACAGAAAAGTTTAAGTGGTTCCATATGCTCAGAGCATAGCATTTCTTGAGCATTCTTTGGCGACTGTTGTCTTGTCTTGGGTTTTTGTTGTTGTAAGACGTCCACAACATTTCTCAGCACTCGGTTACCTTTAAGATCTTGTCTGGTGAAGTTTTGTCTGCATTCCGGGCATTTGTGAGCACCTTCGTGGGATTCCAAATAACTTGTAATACACTGTCGGCAGAAAACGTGCTCACAAGGGAAACTTACTGGATCGTTGAAGTCACTCAAACACACTGGACACATGAGGTAGAGAGAAAGTGTTGAAGCCATGTTCAACGAAAAACAGAAAGTTTCACCTGTTGTAGTCAGACTAGCAGACTTTCCTGATGGAACAATGAAGTTGTAATGTTTGTCCAGTCCTTTGAGTCAGATCACACCCTCTCACATCAGAGAACAAAATGTTTTGCATACTTCTGCACTGAATTCAAGAATGCTTAAAAAAACCCTTATAAAAACAGTACTGGCAACAATTTAAAACAGGGTTTAATTAATTAGTATTAGTTAATGCACTAGATGTTATGAACTAAAAAGGTACAACAGTTTTACAGTATTTATTAGGTTACTGGTAATATATAAATATAGACTACTATGATTGTATATTTATATTTGTTTATAATATAGTATAACCAATATGACGTACCAATGAATAGCACTGTATTGTAAAGTGTTATCACAGTATCGATGTAGTTTTTCGTTACTAAGTGAAAAACTGTAATTTTATGAAATTTGCTGGACTTTTCTTATAGAATAATCAGCTAAGCTGAGAACTTTGTGTTACAAATGTTGAAAATGGTTTATGGATTTTCACAACCATATTTCTCCCTAACTACATTGGGTGATTTTTGTGGGGTGCAAAAAAGTTCAAAATATTTGTTCAACTGTTATTATAATAGAAAAGGTTGTGAATAGAAATTGACAATGGACCTGTCTTTGCTTAGTACAAGCATTGACTGAAAACTATTTGTTCCTATACGATACAATCTTAGTCTGTATTCTATATTTTTAAAGGTTTATAGGTGTAAGGTGTGATATTCCGGTTTGGTTACTTTCTGAGTTATATAACCTGTGGGAAGAACCCTACCTAGTTATGCAAACCAAATATGAAACTGAAAGTGTTCGCTAATGAAACAAGGTGTTGGCAGAACACAGCTGAGGAAGGAACCAAAAATGCATTCAGCTTTGTCTTTACAAATAAAGTGCTCGGTGTGCTGGAGCGATTTTACCGACCCAGTTACACTTTCTTGCGAACACTCGTTCTGCCGGAAGTGTATCACGGGCCACATGCAGGCCAGTCTGGGACCAAAAGCCTGCCCAGAATGCCAAAGTCCGTACGACGAAGAAGACCTGAAATCCAGCCGTTTATTGAGGAACATGACCTCCACTGTGAGAGAGCACCTTGTCGAGCTGAAAATGGAATCTACACCTAAAGAAGGAAAAGCAAGCTTAAAGCTCTCAGAAATGGAAGGGAGGTTGATGTGTTCAGAACACGATGAGAAACTTAAACTGTTCTGTGAGACTGATCAGAAGCTGGTATGTGTTATCTGCAGGGATGGAGACAAACATAAAGGACACGTCTTTAAACCAGTGAAAGAAGCTGCACAGATCAACAAGGTAAACAACTATTTATATATGAGTCAAATCTGACTTCCTGATGAAAGCACTGCAGCTTAAAAGCTCCTTTCTTGCTTTTAAGTGTCTTTCAACCTATGCTATTTGTGCAATGTTATTCATGGCATAATTAGGTTTCTAAATTTGAATCCCAGGCTTATTTAATTTCAGATATCCAGAGAAGCTTCATTGTTCTCTGTCAGTGTTTTCAAATGTGCCTGACATGTCTTTTTCTCTAGGGGGAGCTGAAGACTGTGTTGGGTTTTCTTGCCAAAGAAAATGGACAGCTGGATTACATGATCCAACAACAGACAACCGAGATCACCAAAACTGAGGTATCAAAGTATGTGTGTGTGTGTGTGTGTGTGTGTGTGTGTGTGTATTTCACCCCCTTCCCCCAAAAACTGCTATTATCATCAATTAGTAATTCATGACATTTGTTAAAAAAATACTTTTTGCATTTTTAATTTAATAAACCAAATATATTAGGTCACACACACACAAAAAAGGGGGTATAGAAATAGCTCCACAAGGTAAGAATGACAACAAAACAAATCACTAACTTAAAGCCACAATCTATGTTTTTTTTTTTCTATCCATTTAGGATAAATCCAAAACTTTATCAACCCGGATCTCTGCTCAGTTTGAAGAAATGCACCAGTTCTTGAGACAAAAAGAGGATGCGGTGAAGAAACAGTTGGAGAAGGAGGAGAAGAAAGTTACAGAATTCATGCAGAATAATCAGTCTGTGATAAACAGACGGTTCATGGAGAACAAAGAGAAGGAGATTATTTTGCAATCGGCCTTGGAGATTGAGCAGCCTGATCACTTTCTACAGGTCACACATTACAT
This sequence comes from Onychostoma macrolepis, assembly GCF_012432095.1. NCBI lineage: Eukaryota > Metazoa > Chordata > Actinopteri > Cypriniformes > Cyprinidae > Onychostoma > Onychostoma macrolepis. The sequence continues at coordinate 19,094,650 of NC_081170.1, read as the reverse complement.
GACCGTTTTATTTTTAAATGGTTTTGTTTTTTAAAAGGGACAGTTTTGTTAAAAACAAAAAAAAAAAAACAGTTATCACAATTTATTTATAATCTATTAGGATCTATTATAATGCATTACCTTTGAGTTTTCAATTACAGTTATGCTTTACACTGTACATAATAAATAAAGCACATAATTAGTGTATTTGTCTGCAGTGGTGGAATGAAAAAGGATTTCCAATGACAAAGAATATGAAGCAGAAAGCCGACATGACACCATCAAATATCAAGTAAATAAAACACAATGATATTACTGTTATTTAGGTCTAAATGATATCAGTGTGTAGGGTAGGAATTAGGTTTTGCTTTGCTGACTTTCTCTATAACTTTCAGGTACATGTCAAGGGTGAAAGATCTCACTGTGCTTCCTAACTCTCTCTTTCTTGGCCCTCATGAAACTCACCTGCAGTTCTTTGTGTGGAAAGAGATGCTGGGATCCGTCAAACCAGGTGAAGTATATGACAAAACACACGTTGTAAAATTCAGCTAAAGTGAAACAAGATTTGCATTCCTGGAAAATGCCAGCACTTATAAAGAAAAGTGCTAAGTGGGGTTAAATTTTAGACACTGGTACTGTGCTTGTCATGATCCTGTATTTGTCTTGTTTTCTGTCAGCTGTGTGTGAGAACTTACTTACTTACGGCAGATCTATTAAATGATTAAAAAATACATTAAATAGTAATACTAATAATACTAATGATAATTAAAATTTTTTTTAAAAGTATAAAACCTATTAGAATTCATGAATCAATCAATCAATAAATAAGATATAATTTAAATATTACATTTCTAAGAACTTGACACAGATTTTTAAAAGACACATCCTCATCTTTATCATTGACATATTTGGCAGTTTTTGTAAAGGTAGCTAAGACCAATCACAATTCACTAATACAATTGCATCAGACATCAGTGAAAAATATGCAAATTATAATCACAATGACATATTTAGTCAGTTGAATACTTTATTATACATTTTATTAATGAAAATCAACAGGAGATTTTCAAACTTTAACCGTAATTTCTTAAAAATGGAGGAAATCTGTACATTTAGTGGTTTGGGGAATTAATTTCAAAAGTTACATTTTTATGATTATGGGTTTAAAACAAACTGTAACCAGAATGTTCAGCACAGTGCTGTCTTGTAAGAATTGCTAAAACTTCTCATTAAACAAGTAATCTGCCTTTTAATAATGTTCCTGTCTGTGTTGTAGTTCCTGAGAGTTTGACCCTGAAAAATCCTGGACAGTCATATTTAAAAGTGTCTCCAGGGGGCGCCAGAATCCGACAAGCTGACAGAACGACTGGTCTATATAAAGATTTCAACCCTGGTACAGTTTCAGAGGAAAACTTCCAAACTGGCCAGCACTACTGGGAAATAGAGGTCAGAGAAAAGCCAGACTGGACTGTGGGAGTTAAGATGGGTGCAGCAAAGTCAGCTGAGAGTGAGATCCTGCTCCACCTTAAACACAGTAAAGGATACGTTCTGACCTGTGATGGAAAGGACACTACATTAAATACTCAAGACAAACCACAGAAAATAGGGCTGTATCTGGACTGTGAGAGAAAGCAGGTGTCGTTCTATAACGCTGACAACATGTCTCGCTTGGCCCAGATAAACTACAGCTCAAAGAAGCCTTGCTGTCTGACTCTGGTTCCAGGACTTTATCTGGATGGAAGGAACAGTGATCCTCTCACTGTCTGCTCATATGAGTTCAACGCTGACAAACGCTAACATGCTAGCACAGTTACTAGCTGCTAATTTTTTGAGACATGATAAATGTCTCAGATTTGAAATTGAGACATACAGGGATCATCAAAAATCAGATTATAACAAAGATGTTTTGAGCTTTACAGTTGTGACATCATGATAATATTTTTATAAAAAAAAAAAAAAAAAAAAAAAACCCCCTTAATATCAGGTATTTAACCCTGATATTAACCCAATATCAGGGTTAAATACCTCAACTGCTTTTATACTTTTTTGGAGTATAAAATTTTGGAGTATATATATATTTTTTATATACTCAAATACATTTTCACCACCATTTGTAGACCAAAAAAAGAAGAGATTTTCAAATTGTGAATTTATGTATTTATACTTAAAATACTTTACATAAAATCATGCTGAAGCATGTTGTGGGTGAAAAATACAATCATTCATGTATTTTCTTATTAGGGTTAAGAGGAAACATAAGTATTTTCCCAGCATTGAAATGATCAGTGAAAAAAAAAAATGTAAAATTTATTTATTTTATGATTTCTGTCTGTGTGAAAAACAAAACAAAACAATTCATGTTTATTAAGGTACCTGTCTTGCTTTGTTGATCACTGTATTTGATATCATATTTAAAGCAATCTGTATAATATAGAACAGCTGTATGCAAATATCTATAATATCCATAAAATTTGAAATAAATCTTGCTTTAATCTTATTATTTACATAGTGTTTTGTTGTAATACTGTAGGCATCTCTATTTCCTCTGGGTGGTGAGAGTTCTTCCTTCCTACAAGATATATCAATAAAAACAATTTACTGACCTCTTAAATAAGAAATAATTAATTAGTTGATTAATTGGTCAATTGATTAATTAATGAACTCATTTATTGATTGATTGACTGATTGATTGATTACACTGTCATGACTGCAGAATGATGTGCATCCTCAGATTCTGTGATGCTCAAGTCTCACCAGCTCTTCTTGCACAGATGATCTGAAGAAGAATCACAGTAGGAGCAGCATACACTGCAATCTCAACAATAATCACAATCACTACAGGAAAGATGTGCGGACAGATGATAGAGAGAAAGAAAGAATCTGTGAAACTGTAAATTGCTCATAGGGTATAAAACAATGATCAATTATTGACAAACCATTACAAATTCACTGATAGTTTCAGTGCATGCAAAGTCATTTCATACCTAATAATGATGCAGCAGTCATACAGACTATAGGTTCTGATTCTGTGCCAGCTGGACCTGTGAATCATGACTATTAGTTCAGTTCAAACATAATGTGACATGAATGAGTAAGTATAAGTAATAAATGCATTGTTGTGTAGTAAGTGTTGCTGAAGTGATCTGAGTGATCAATGATCTATATATCAGGCTATATAGGTTGAAGGAATTTAGTTCACATGCACTGTATTGTAGAGATGCAAAAACCATACAAGTAATAAACATTCATTTTATTCCTGTTTGGATTATTTGCATTATTTAATTATAAAGCAAGTGCAAGAGAAGTGAAACACTTCTAATATGTGTCAGTCATCATGTACCTTGTTGTGTAGCTGCTGCTGTAGTTTGGCTTGAAAATGGATGTTTAGATGCACCACACTGTTGAACATTATTATCATAATTTCATACTTGATAATTACATCATGACATAAAGCTTGTGATCCATCATTATTGTTTACAGTGGTTTAGTGGTCAATAGTTTTGGTGTGTGTTACCATTTTAAGGCTGTTTCAATCAATAAGTGGCTGCTTAGGTCCCCCAAGTCACCAAATGTGTTTTTATGTATGTATGTATTTATTATTTCAAACTTGGAGTTCTCTGGTGGTCCTGGAGGGCCACTGTCCTGCAGAGTTTAGCTCCAACACCAATTAAACACACCTGAACCAGCTAATCAAGGGCTGCATCCGAAAACTGAAAAATATTGCCTTCAGAAGACACATTCCAAGGTAGGAAGGCATCAAGGCACGTCCGAATCCAAAGGTAGCTTCACTTCCTGTCTCATGAGATACCTTCATCTGATCGATTTTTGAAGGCAGCACAGATGTATCCTTCGCTGCCTTTGATATCCCACAATCCTGTGCGTTCCATTCCGTGACGGCTGAGCTAAAAAATAAATAAGGTGTCTGAAAGTTGCGTTTGGTGGTTAGTTTGTGTGTAAATGTATATTTCTGATGAACTTTTTGCACTTTTGATGTTATTTCTAGCGAGAAATTAGCATTACAGTAATTAAATATTCGTTTAGTTATCACCAAAACTCATTCTATTTTGTTGTAGATCATTAAACCGTCACGCTGCCTCAGAAGCCTGTCCAAAATCAGTTTTGTGCGGTGCCTTCGTGCAAAAATGCTGCCTGTAAAGTCATTGCCTCATAAGGCAGCGAGGCAGCAAGTCAGCTGCCTAAGTTTTTGGATGCAGCCAAGGTCTTAGGCATACTAGAAACTTCCAGGCAGGTGTGCTGAGGTAAGTTGGTGCTAAACTTTGCAGGACAGTGCCCCTTCAGGACCAAGTTTGAACACTCCTGAAATATGCTGAAAGTAAGACTCGGCCAGCTGTTATGGCTCAGTTAGACAGTTAAGGACAAGGAGGAGAAACCAGACATAAATGTATAATTGTGAGCAGCTTCCTGGTTAGATGATATTTGTTTGTTGTCATGCATTAACTGTTAAAAATTAGGCTAGTATTTTGCAGTTTAAAAACTGCACGTTAGTTACATGCAGTAATTAAGGTGTAAGATACAGTGTAGCTATGAAGGCATGATCTTGCCTCCAAAAAGGTCATCGATGCAGAAATTCTGCTCAGCGATAATGAAGATAGGTAGGGTTTTTCTGAGGAACCCCTAACACTCAGTAATGGCCCACATGGTTACAATATAACCACATAAAGTTATTTGTGCTCATTTTTATGAGAGTTTCACAAAGCTGTTAACACCGCGCTCTTCTGTCCCTTGATCTTTTATTTTGGTGCGTCAATCTATTTAATTACTTAGTATATGAAATCATGACCTGCACTCGCAAAAACATTGAACTTGCAAAAACATTGAAAACAATGATCATTGAACTTTCCATTGTTATACATTAAAATTTTATTTGATGTAATGATAATGGTGATTGTTCATTTAAACTGCTTGTTTGTACAATAGTGGTAAACATGGAATCCTATGTAATTCATGTTCGAGTTTGAGGTATATTATGTAGAGTATTGGTGGATGTGATGATCTATATTGTATATACTTGGAAATTGACCAGTATTTAAATGGTAACACGCGTGTTTTTAGGAACTGAACACTGGTTAATGAACGATGACATCAATATAATTAACAATTTAAAAAGTGTGTGGAGGGATTGAATTGTTTAACACACTGAAGAAGGCCTTGAGCCAAAACGTTTGTGATTTTTCCCTATTTGTGATAAATGTATAATATAATGTAAAAAGAAGACATTTTTATGAGAGTGAAATAGTGAGCTGCAGCCCATAAACCTTCAGTTTGTCCTGAATGAATGACATTATTAATCATCATATTATGTCTCTGTGACAGAGAGCCTTCTGAAATTGAGTTAGGAAATGCAGATTTCTTACCTGAATACTTGACAGTATATGTGGCTGAGGTCTTCACTTTTCTCTGAGTATCCAGACATCTCCACTCTCTGTTGTGATCTTCATTCAGGAGTGTTGTAGTCAGAGTGCTGTTATAGTGTTTTGAGGAGAATGATATCTGATATCTGGAGTCTGTCTGCAGATTTACACCAGCCTGGTTCACCCAGATCAGCTGAACTCCCTCAGCACGGACCAAAGTATCACAAGAGACTCGATCATAATACAACTGACAGGAGAGAGTCACAGACCTGCCTGGTCTGATCTCAGTCTGTGAGGATGATGAAGAAACTGAAACAGAAATTAAGGTTCCACTTTATAACAGGTGGCCTTTACTACTATGCACTTGCACTTGAATCATTTAATACAAGGCACATATACACATATGCACATATACACATATGCATAATTTTGGAGCCAAAAGTTGGATTATCGGTTTACATATTCGTAAACTTACTTTTACAGTGTAAAAATAAAGAAACGTGCAAGTAGCACAGACAACAACAAAATTACCACAACAAAAGAATTTTGTACAACTGTGGTTATACCAATACAATGGTAAAACTATTAATAAGTGTAGTAAATCCATGGTTTAACTATAGTAACCATTTTTTGTTTTTATTTATTTTTTATATAATAAATGTATTAATTAATTAACTTTAATAGTAAAACCATAGGCAATGGTTAATTTTTGTAAGGGAAGTTGTAAAAGTAAGTACATAACCTTTCACAGTTAGAGTAATTTGTGCTCTGCATTTCACCCAGCCAAGCGCACACACACACACACACACAGCAGTGAACACACACCCTGATAGATAGTGGGCAGCCACTTTTTTGCGGTGCCCGGGGAGCTTTCTTTTTATAGCAAATCTAGCTAATAAGGCTGGATAATGCTGCATGACTTTTGCGCTGATTTGATTTTAATTTACAGTGTAACAAGTTAAAATGCAACTGAATTTAACCCAATTTAATTATCTTAACAGATCATTTGAAAGGACTCCCAGCAAGTTGTTCTTGTGCTGCAGGGACAGCTTTGTGCATCCGTACTGTTGCAGCACTGTACCAGACAGCACACTATTCAGAACTTGGAATCAGTTCAATTCCTCCTGTACATGACTGCACTAAAATGAAGCAGAGGTGCAAACCTAGAACAATGGTAAATCTCAGAGAATGATCAAATACTTTAATGAATGACATATATAATTAATAAACCTTGATTAATAATATTAACATGCCCCATTGGTATGTTTAGTCAAGCCAGGGCCTGTCAGTGGAATGGTGGGCCTGTTTGCAAGACTGAAAGAAAAACTCACTAAGATGATAAGGTAGGAGTAGACTGTAAATGTGTCTAATATTGTTACATTATCTTTTCATATCTTGCTATATTCATAATATATAACATACCTATATGATTAGGCCTTGCAGAAAAAAGACAAAACACAATCATAGTAGATATAGCACCGTTCGTAATGTATGTATTTAATGGTCAATTTACCCTATACCTGTCAGGATTCTGGACTGTCTGTGTGTGTGTTTTGCTGCCCATGTGCTCCCTTAGTGCCGGTCAGAGCAGCAATAATGAGGAGACGGGTGATCAGCTTTAGATGGTGTATTGGCTGAGAAAGGTAGGGCCACAGATGTACAATCAAAGGTGTAGACAGTTTTGCTGTCAGTGACTAACACTTTGATGTTAAATCTGCAGCAATCTCCACAAACAAACTAGAATAATCATCCTTTCAGCTAGTGGCTCGAATATGTAACCCTTCTATAGGAAAATACACAAGCACTAGGTTTGTAAGAGATTCAAGTAAGATCTTGTAACACAATGAAAAGACAAATTCCCTTTTGACAAATTTCAATGTAACTTTAGTAGAAAGTATTGTACAGAATAACAAAAGAATATAGCCAGCATACAAACAAAATTAAATAAAACCCCCTTTTTTTTTAAACAAATGTTGGTGGGTGCGTTTATCAGTGTATGTGTATCAGATGCAACCAGTTCGGCAATCCACGTAATCTTTAAAAAATGGTAAAGCAACAAAATGTTCTCCAATGTCTGGTAATTCCTTTGTTGGTAACAGTCCTACCACATGACGATTCTTAGAACTTCCGAGTTCAAAGTTCTCAATCAGACAGGAAATCCAAATGGGTGGCTCGCCATCAAATGTTCAACACTTTCACAGTAGATACAATGTGAAACTCTCATTGTGAAAAGACCCGACCTGTATTTACAAAACAGGTAACTGTAAAACACTCGTTTAAACATTCACATCATCAATTAGGCCTACACTGTAAAAAATTACCGTGATTTTAACTGTTAAAAACTGTGAAAATGCTACAGTAAAAAACTGTTAAATGGTTTATGGTAAGTTCCCCTAATATATACGGTGAAAAACTGTAATAGACATTTAAGACAATTTTACGGTGTAATACCGTTTTCGGAAGTGGAAAAGAATGTAAAATTTACAGGGAATAACCGTAAATTGATGTTCATAGAATGCCCTGCGTTGCATTTCAGATTGGATGTTTTTTTCTTTGAAATAACTATGTTTCTTCTTAGTTTTTTCTTATCAGTTATGTTTGGGTTGTATGTTACATCTTGTTGTTAAATTAATGTTTACTGCATATTTCAGTTTAATGAGTCTCACCATGATGGTGTTTAGTGTTTGTGTGAATGACACTGTGCACCATCTATATATGTTATTATTTAAAAGCTGCCTGTAATGGGCTTTGGTTCATCATGTGACTTTCTCATCACCACCTGCATTTGGTGGTTATCAGTGTATTTCAAAGGTACAAAACAGATTTCAGTACTTCTATACTGTAGGTTGGTATATTAACATTATATCAGTTAATGAAATTACAGTATTTAACTGTAAATTTAAGTTAAAACCGTAAAACCTAAAATGTTGCCACACACTTTCAATATTCAAGAAAATAGATCTTACACCTTCATTTAGGATGAATGGCTCATATGGCCCACAAAAAGCTCTTATATCACAGTTAATAAACAATGTAGAACTTCATATAGAAAATTATAATATAGAAGACAAACATTTCACTGAAATTAGATTAGTCAATATGTTATTGTAACTTGATCTTAATAATTGTGATGCAACAGCACGTTACGCAGTTAGAGGGCATGTTGTTTAGCCAGTTTAGCTAACCAGATCAAAATCGCTCAATATAACAAAACAATTGACAAAACTCACCAAGAAACACAAGGAACTTGATTAATAAAACAGATGAACAATCGATGCTGTTACACAGTGATATCCTGCCAATATATATAACTTTTTTTCAATCAGCAATCAGACGTGCTCTCTCTGTTTTTTTTGTTTGTTTGTTTTTTTATTATTCAAAGAACAATAACATACAACGTTATCAAGAAACAAAATTAAAAAAAGAAAAAAAGGAAAAGAAAAAAGATAGAAAGACAAATTACAACAAACAAAAGAGTTGCCAGGGGGAGGAAAGTGTTAAACATCAAAACAAAACAAAAACAAGATATACATATATGTATATATACAGTATACACATATAAAATCAAATAAATATATTGTAAAATTCACAAACTTTCAAAGTTCTTACAGCTTTCTTATTCACAGAGTCTCTGATACTGTCAATATAAATATATATTTCAGTCAACAAAACCATAAAATTGGGTTTTTATTAGTAAATTTACACTTATGAATGTGAAATTTGGTCAACAGAATAAGTAAGTTAATTAAGTAAAAGTACTGTTCCTCTTGGTCAGGATAGTCAGTAAAGCCAAAAAGTACATTTTCCCATAAGAGTGAAGAAGGTTTTAAACACTGAATATTTTCACTAATAAACTTTTGGACCTTACACCACAGTGTAACTGAGTATGTACAGTGCCAAAATAAGTGTAAGGCAGTTTCCTCATATTCATTACAAAAAGTACAATTTACATTTATTCCTTTTTTAAATTTTTGTAAATAATGATTTGCTGGATAAAATCTGTGAATGAGCTTATAAGAAACTTCTTTAATCTTATTTCTAAGATGATATTTCTGTGGTAACAACCACACTTTTCTCCAGCAAATCAATTTTCCATTCAATAAGGAGACCCAGTGAGACAAAATATAAGGTATAGTCACAATTTCCCTTTGGAAAAGAGTGCGAATAGCTCTATTATTATATTACTCTTGGGGTATGATGAAAAACAAATTTTACCAACATAAGATTTAGTAACATCAAAAGACACTGAACCGGGAGAATGGTCTTCATCAATACCTCTAAATAGCATTTGTGTACCTGAAGGAATTGAACCAAAAACCATTGCAAATTCTTTTTGAGTAACTGGTATTTTATAATAAGAAAGGAATTCATCATAAGAAAAGAGTGTTCCTTCTTTATTATATAACTGACTAACCAATTTAATATCGTTGTCAAACCAGTTTTAAAAAAAAAGAGATTTGTGTTTATAAAGAATATTTCTATTCTTCCAGATGAAATAGCGATGCGGAGAAAAATTGTGCTTATATATTAATGACCATGATAGGAGCGCTCTCTCTGTGTGGTGCGATCTGCGTAGTCTCAAAACCTAACTTGCCTGAGCAGATTCAACCAATGAGCACAGCCAAGAGTCGGGACAACATGCAATACACTATTTTGATTGGCTTAAAAAAAAAAAAAAGTAACTTATGTATTGATTTTCCTATTTTAAATTAAATTCTTCTATTTTGTAACTGGGTTACAAACAGATCACACAAACACAGCAAACAACAGCAGCTCAATGAACTACGCTGACCTCTTCCGTAATACTACTACGACTACAGTTTCATAATAAAAGTCCCTCTTGCAGGAGCCTTTAAAGGGGTCAAATGATGCAATTTCTTGTTTTCCTTTTCTTTAGTGTGTTATGTAGCTGTTTGTGTATGTATAAGATCTGCAGAGTTACAAAGCTCAAAATCTCCCACAAAAGGATTTATTCCATCTAAAAGAGAAGGCCTAAAACGCCTTATTCCAACACGGCCCCCCACATGTCTACCTCACGATGTGGAAATATTTGCGTAATGCCGCCCAAATGTGCACGCAAAGAAAGAAGACATGGTTTCAGTAACCGCAGTAGTGTTGATGCAGCCATGTCAGGGAGACGCTATGTGTTTCTATGTGAAGCAAAAGCACTTTATTTGGCCTTCCGAAAGTAGATGCAATTAGGAATCATTGTTAAGATTTGTTTGCAACAGAACAGCACAACCCAAATGTTCAAATTTGTGCAACGCATTTTATGGACGACAGTTTTGTGAACCTGAGAGTACAAGGCTGACTGTTTGTCAATTTCGACTTTGCTGTGTCAATCTAGGGCTTCTGAATCAGTGACTGTAAGTATGTTTTGTTAAGTATTTGCTATTAACTGTTCAAATGCGGAGTTTTGTGCAGTGTAGAGTAACGTGTCGTGTGTGTGTGAGAGAGAGAGAGAGAGAGAGCGAGAGAGACAGAGACAGGATCACATCACAGTGGAGTCAGCTGTCTTAACCGCGGCTTGTGTACTGCAACAGGTCTGTGGATGATGCAGTCAACATGGGACTGCACTTCATCCTGCAGCATCTGGACAGACCAAGGACTTATGTGAGGATCCTGTTTGTGGACTGCAGCTCAGCTTTTAACACAATCATCCCATCACTCCTCCAGCCGAAATTAACTCAGCTCTCCGTCTCCACCTCTGTCTGTCAGTGGATCACCAGCTTCCTGACAGACAGGCAGCAGCTAGTGAGGCTGGGAAAATACACATCCAACACCCGTACGATCAGCACTGGCGCCCCCCAGGGCTGCATCCTCTCCCCACTGCTCTTCTCCCTCTACACCAACGACTGCACATCTAAAGACCCCTCAGTCAAGCCCCTGAAGTTTTCAGATGACACCACCCTGATCGGCCTCATTCAGGATGGCGACGAGTCTGCTTACAGACTGGAGGTTGAGCAGCTGGCTGTCTGGTGCAGTTTTAACAAGCTGGAGCTCAACAAGCTCAAAACAGTGGAGATGATCGTGGACTTCAGGAGAAACCCCCCTGCTCCCCCCCCACTCACCATCATGGACAGCACTGTAGCTGCAGTGGAGTCATTCAGGTTCCTGGGCACCACCATCTCTCAGGACTTGAAGTGGGACATTCACATAGACTCTATTGTCAAAAAAGCCCAGCAGAGGTTGCACTTCCTTTGTCAGCTGAGGAAGTTCAACCTGCCACAGGAGCTGCTGAAACAGTTCTACTCCGCCATCATTGAATCCGTCCTCTGCACTTCAATAACTGTCTGGTTCAACTCAGCTACCAAATCTGACCTCAGAAGACTACAGAGGGCAGTCCGGACTGCTGAGCAAAACCCTGCCCACTCTCCAAGAACTGTACTTATCCAGAGTGAGCAAAAGGGCTGGCAAAATCACTCTGGACACCTCACATCCAGAACACTCAAGGCAATCCATCTCATGAACATTTGAACACTTAACAATAAACATGAAACACACAACACTATCATACATTTATTTATTTATTTATTTAACACTCATACTTATTAAATTTCAAATTAACATCTGACATTCCTGTACATACTAAATTGTCTATTTTGTATATTGCGTTTGTGCTATTTTGCACATTGTCTATTTTGTATATTATTATCTTTATTATCTGTGTCTTGTCTTGTCACTGTCATTCTGTCGCACTGTGGAGCTGCTGTCACCAAAACAAAGTCCTCGTATGTGCAAACATACCTGGCAATAAAGCTGATTCTGATTATTAACTGTCTTTATATTTACTTTGAAAGCTGAAGCTCGCGATTATGGTAAGGGAAGTTACATTTCCGACGCACGCTTGTGGTGTTCGGCCAATCACAATGCACTGTGTCAGCTGGCCAATCAGAGCAGACTGCACTTGTCGGAAGGAGGGGCTTTGTAGAAAACAACGCGTTTGAGAGAGGCGGGGCATAGAGGAACTACAATAATGTACAGTATTTGAAAAATAATGTGTTTTCGGTTACACCAAATGCACAAAATAATGATCTTTAAAATAGCATCATATGACCCCTTTAATACAGCCGCCCCCAAAGATGCAGAGCATTTTGCTTCCAGAAAGGCGACTTAACTAGTCAGTGTTGGGGGCCTTAAGTCTATCCTTTGGTAAGGCCAGCAGGATTACCAGGTGGGCTACCGGTCTGGTATAAACTTGACCCATATCAAGCAGACTTGATATGACCATCTGGACTTGGGTAGGTCTTGATCACTCGTCCTACAGGCCATAAACTCCAAGGTAGTTGGGGGTCTACAATCATAATATATGTCTGCTCCTTTAGGTTGGGAGGAGAGGCTTGCCATTTCTGCCGGGTTTGGAGGCTAGGGAGGTAGTCCCGTATGAACCTGGACAAGAATAGATCTGCTAGGATCTGGGAATGTCTCCAGTCCCGGCGCCTCAACATCTCCAAATCGGGGTAAACGACTTGAGGCAGAGTTTCAAAATCGAAACACGGTGCGGGTGTTTTTATATCGACTGTCTTCAGAAAAATTTGGATGTCATTTTAATTTTATCTGGAGAATAAGGTAAAATATTGACTCTATCCAACATTAGGCTTGTTTGAGATGAGCAAAATCTGCACAGAACTGATCACTGCGAGATGCCGGTTAGAAAAGTGTCCGATGGTGCATCCGAAATCGTTCGGACTTCCCTACTATATAGTATGCGAAAAACAGTATGCGAGGCGAGTAGTATGTCCGAATTCATAGTATTTGAAAAATAGTAGGCGAGAAGTACCCAGATGACCTACTACTTCCTTCCGAATTCTGTAGTAGGCATACGATGGACACTTTACTATCCCATGAGGCCGCGGGAGAGGCGGTGTCATATTCGAAAAATGGCGGAAAGCCGCGACGTGGCTGTCTTCAAGTGTAAAGTACCTCAGGGAAAAACATTGTTGATGTTCATTGTGGTTAACTTGTACTTGTTTAACATCATCCAAGTAAACGACTGACTTGTTGAGGGTTTAACAAACAGATGAAACTACATTAACCTCAATGTAGTACATCAGCTTGTTAATGCTGCTTTCTTTAAATAGACGGCTCATTAAGCGTTAAGAATTTAAATCATTAACGATGTTCGCGCAGTGAAGTGGGCTCTTTAAATTTTCGCGCTGTTGTGAAGACGCATGACACGTGACAACATCAACATGGCGGATGTAGTATGTCCGAATTCCATTCATACTACCCTCATTCATACTATATAGAACATACTTTTTTAACGGTCGAGTAGTACGTTCGAATTCAAATGTAGTACCTACACAAGTAGTATGCGATTTCGGAGGCAGCCCGAGTTACGTCCGCCTTGCTCTGATGTCATGCTGACGTGTGCCAAAAAACTCTCGCGACAGCGAGGCAGCTGTGTTGGATTGAGCAGTCGCGCGCAGTTGCTTTCCACCACTGATCAAAAACATGATGGCAAACGACTGACTGACGACACAGCTTAATGCTCATTGGTTCAGACAACCGTGATGCTGCATTCTCTTTTAAAATGATTTATTTTTTATCTGATTTCATGCTATTATGTATTTAAATTGTGAATATTCCCAAACACTATGACAGTGCGATCTCTGTGTGAGATATGTGATTGTTGTCATATTTTCTATAAAAATCTAACATACGTGTTTGAATTAAAATAAAAATGGATGATAAATAGGCCTTTCGTGTGGAATTAAATAGCAAGCACTTTGAGTGTCTTGTTCATCATATTTATATTCATATAAAAGCAACAGAACTGAAAATATATCATGTTTATCAGCAGCACAGCATATGAGTGAGAATAACGCCATATCTGCCTTTGATCTCTATGTATCTGTTCTACTTCGAGAGGGCAGAACTGTCCGTCTTGACTCCGCTTATTTCACTCCTCCCCTCACTGCAGCCGCCTAGGCGAGGCGAGGCGCATCTCAAACAAGCCTATTCTGCGCAGCGCTGCTTCAAGTCGAACGCTCCTTATGAGAAGCACCTTTAAGCTGAATCCCACCTGTCGCAAAAAGTCAGTGACTTCTCTTATAAAAAGGCTTTTTTTTTTTGTGATAAACTCTAAAAATAGTTAAATCTAAAAGTATTGTTTAGTTTAAAACATGTTGCAGATAAGCTGTCGATTAATTAAATAAGCCGTTTCCTCTAAAAAGCTGTTTATTCAGCGTAGTGGAACCTCTCCTCCATTGACATCCATTGAAGAAAAATAAAAACGGCCTCTGGTCTCCTTTCCCACATACTGCCAGACCGGAAACATTAGCTTTAGCCGTTATGCCTTTTCGGCTAATGGTTGCAGGCTTGCCTTCTAGTGGCTCTGCCCGGAACTAACTGAGCCGTTTGTGCCAGGCTGGGGAGAAATGTATTGTAATATTGTAAATTATGTGAAAAATAATGCATTTTTCAATCCACCAGTCATGAGAGCATGTTCTAGTACACCCCTAAAACAAAATCAAGACTTTGTAAAAGAGCATAATAGGACCCTTTAAGTAACAAAATATAGGCCTACATCAGAATATCATGAAACCATCTCCATTTTTTCCCAGTACTAAGAACGCGGAAGTGTGAAAAAGGCCTACGTTGAAGGTTTATGTACAGACCAGTGGTATTTTACTCCCCGAACGCCATGCAAATTGATTAATAGGCTACTTTAAATAAGAATGTTGTTAAACAGTTTGAAACAGAACATTTTGAAGCAAGTCTTCAGGCTTAAAGTTGAATAACATTGTTGAAAAACTGTTAGGGGAACTAGATAATGCTAATTTTATGGAGGGTTACTGCCTTGCAGTGTGTAGTTTATGTGCCCTGGATGTTGTCATGTGCTTATACCACCTGGGCATGTGCTGACCATCACACCAAGCAGACTTGAGGGAAAAAGTTGAAAATATTCTGAACAAAGCTGAAAGACTTTGTAGGCCACTGTATTTACTCTGCCTAAAATATTGTTTTCATTTGTCATCCATCTCCAAACAACGATGCATATTTTTCTGCATGATTTTTTTTTTTTTTGAGTGTGTGTGTGTTTGGAATGACTTGAAAGTCTAGTAGTGTCAGTTAATGTCAATTAGTGTACAATGTTTTCCTGTGTTCTCCTCAGCTGCTCTTGTATCAGTTGATACAATGCACAATATCTGGAGTTGAGTCAAGAGCGT
Source organism: Onychostoma macrolepis (assembly GCF_012432095.1). NCBI lineage: Eukaryota > Metazoa > Chordata > Actinopteri > Cypriniformes > Cyprinidae > Onychostoma > Onychostoma macrolepis. The sequence goes on along the minus strand of NC_081170.1, from coordinate 19,079,127 downwards.
GGCATGTGTACCCACCCAGCACATCGGGCACTGGGCCACAGCTAGAGTTGTTTGCATTCTCTACATGCTGTGGCAAGACCATTGAATACATGTTAAATATATTCACAACCGAAAGTGTTTTAACACTTTAGGAAACAAAGTCTTGCCTAAAGAACAAATACATCTGGCAATATAACATCATCTTTCTTTTTGAAAATAAGCTGCTTTTTTGATTTTAAAGAAATACAACAGGTTGCACTGGCAAGCAAAAATTAGAAATGGCAAAGGTGCTAATGTGTTCTGATCATGATGAGAAGCTTAAACTGTTCTGTGAGACTTCTCAGAAGCTGGTGTGTGTCATCTGCAGGGATGGAGACAAACATGCAAGACACATCTTTAAACCAGTGAAAGAAGCTGCGCAGATCAACAAGGTAAACACGTCCGTTTACATATGAGTCAATTCTGACTTCCTGATGAAAACACTGCCGCTTAAAAGCTCCTTTCTTGCTTTCAATTGTCTTTCAGCCTTTGTTATTTGTGTTATGTCATATCATATCATGGCATGCAATTATGTTTCTAAATTTGAATTTCAGGATGATTTAATTTTATAAATGCAGAACTTTATTTTCTTTTTATTTTCATTTTGCTCTTCAAATAATGCCTGATTGGTATCTTTTGTGATGTAGATGGTGCTGAAGGCTGCTTAAAATTTTCTTGATAAAGAAAATGGACAATTCAAATCCTTGATCCAAAAACAGAAAACTGAGATCACCAAAACTGAGGTATCAAGGCATTTTACCAAAGAGATCTCTTTTAGCATTTGATATTTATATTGCACGTTTATTTATATTGAATATTTATGTGAAGAATGTTTTTCACTATTTAGGATGAATCCAAAACCTTATTAGCAAAGATCTCTGCTCAGTTTGAAGAAATGCATCAGTTTTTACGACAAAAAGAGGCCGAGGTGAAGAAACAGTTGGAGAAGGAGGAGAAGAAAGTTACAGAAGTCATGCAGAAAAACCTGTCCCTGATTAACTTAAGGTTTACAGAGAGCAAAAGGAATGACGATATTCTGCAGCCAGCCTTGGAGATTGATCAGCCCGATCACTTTCTACAGGTTACAACAGGACATATATTTTTTGAAGGGTGTAAAAAGGGTTATATGTACATAAAATTATTTCTTGATTTATCTGTCTGTATTTCTTCAGTGGTGGAGTGAAACAGGATTTCCACAGACAGGGGCCATGCAGACAGACAGGGGGACACCCTCAAATACTCAGTAAATAATATGCAGTGCTGTTATTTAGACCTAAATCACATCAGTCTGTATTCGCTCTTATGTAGAATTGAAGTTTCTGATGCTGACATGACTTTGTTTCAGGTATATGTCAAAGGTGAATGATCTTATTGTACGCACTGGTTCCTTCTTTCTTGGCCCTCATGAAACTCACCTGCAGTTCTTTGTGTGGAAAGAGATGCTGGGATCCATCAAACCAGGTGAGGAATATGACAAACAATATTTTGTAACAGCTAAAGTAAAACCACAAGTTTACTATTATTTCAATACAATAACCATGTTTTAACCATGATGTAAAACCACTGTAATAAATTCATAATCTATCTGCCAAAAAATAAATAAAAAGTTATTACAGTTGTACTAGTAGTCCTACCTTAGTTGTTTTTCATTATGCTTTCTGTCACATAACACTACACTGTATTATGGATCAGTGACATGACACACTTTACATTTGTCTTGATCTGTAAAGTTTAAATTGCAATTTATGCAAACAATGATTTGAAAACATCTATTTTATGATGAGCATGCCTTAAATCTCAGAATTATAAGTTATGGAGTAAAACTGTCTATCATAACTCTGCAGATTTTGTTAATAAGGAAAAAGATAAAATGTCAAGCTGTGAATCCATTTTCATTTAAAATGATAATATTTGAAAAACCTTTGCCTGCCTTTTTGTCATGTGATTAATTGACGCATGGATTTTATATACGTTTTTAAGCATTTTTGCCATTCCTTATTTGTCATTGATACATTTGTAGTGCAAAAACTGCTATAGATGGTTAAATATGCAAGAAAGAATCCGAATTGGAATTAGCTGTGCAAATATTTTGTTGATGTAAATCAGTCAGAAACGATAATCTTACTTTTCTCAAAAATATAATAAAAATACATACATTTAAAACTGAAATTGTGCTTACCTGTTTAAGCAATTAATTATAGATTGTTACTGTAGTACTAAAACATCATCAGAATGTTTGAGGAATATGAATACAGTCTTGAAAGCACTGTAATAACCTGCACAACAGTTAATTCATGCATCTAATAATGTTTCTGCCTGTGTCTGTGCTGTAGTTCCTGAGAGCTTGACCCTAAAAGATCCTAGAAGCACATACTTAAAAGTGTCTCCAGGGGGCGCTAGAATACGACAAACCGACAGAGTAACAGTTCTGTATAAAAACTTCAACCCTGGTACAGTTTCAGAGGAAAACTTTCAAACTGGCCAGCACTACTGGGAAATAGAGGTTGGAGAAAAGCCAGACTGGACTGTGGGAATTAAAATGGATGCAGAAACACAGCTGAATGCAGCAAAGTCAGCTGAGAGTGAGATCCTGCTCCACCTTAAACACAGTAAAGGATACGTTCTGACCTGTGATGGAAAGGACAGTACATTGAATACTCGAGACAAACCACAGAAAATAGGGCTGTATCTGGACTGTGAGAGAAAGCAGGTGTCGTTCTATAACGCTGACAACATGTCTCGCTTGGCCCAGATAAACTACAAACTAATGAAGCCTTGCTGTCTTACTCTGGTTCCAGGACTTTATCTGGATGGAATAAACTGTGATCCTCTCACTGTCTGCTCGTACAAGTTTAACACTGGGAATCGCTGACATACTAGTTCAGTTTGGCCTCTAACTGCATTTTTTTTTTTTTAGACATGATACTTTTTTCTTGTTACAAACAGACGCATTGTCAGACAGACTGAGATATGTTTCAGTTATTTACCATTAGGTTTCAATGCAAGCGTCTGTAAATTTGTGACTTCCCCTTTAAGAGAAAGACGAACATTGTCTGTTGCAATAATATTTATATTATTTGTATACATGCAAAAGTGTTCTGGAAATATTATCAGCATCTACTGAGTCTGGACATGTTTGCCATAATTAGTTAATCATAAAAAATTAAGTAGAATTTCTAGACTAGCAAACAATTAACTACTTTAACTATGGAATATGTAATAGTATCTAATTATATTTAATGTCACAGACCACCACATGACTAAATCAAGATAAATGCTGTTTGGTGAGTGTTATTTATTTAAATTTTTAGCATCAGAATATTACTCAAACATACAAAACATTTGCAAAATTATATTGTCAACAAGAGGGCAAAACTTTCCAAAAAATAAAAATCATTACTACATAAAACAATCATTAATATATGTTCATCTATGTACATAAGTTATGTGATAATTACATGTAGCAGCATTATCAGTGGAAATGAATTTTAACCATTTAAAAAGCTTTCTGAAAAAAGTTTCATTTAAAGCTATAATATAGGAGAATTTAAGTTAGAAAGGTAAATTTACCATGTATGATTTCTGTCTGTGTAATCATTCATTTTTATGTTAAATACCAGTCTGTAAAATATGGAGTGCTGAAAAATAATGTTGAAAGCTGTAAGAAAATATCCATAAGATCCACACACATGAAGAAAATAAATCTTGCTGTAATCTTGCCTGTTATTTGAATAAAGTATTTCATTCTAATATTGTAGGTATCTCTATTTACTCTGGGTGGTGAAAGGCCTCTTTATCTACAAAATAATTAAATACTAAACCATTTATCGGCCTCTCAAATATACTTCTACCATTATTTACAATAATGTTACAGATCAGCGTGAATCATCAGATTTTGTGATGCTCAAGTCTCACCAGCTCTTCTTGCACAGATGATCTGAAGAAGAATCACAGTAGGAGCAGCATACACTGCAATCTCAACAATAATCACAATCACTACAGGAAAGATGTGTGGAGAGTTGATAGAAAAAAGAAAATGAATTGGTAAAACTGTAAATTGCTTCTTAACAGGTGAAACAATGAACAATTATTGACAAACAATTTACAAATTCACAGATAGTTTCAATGCATTCAAAGCCATTTCATACCTCTGAATAATGATCCAGCAGTCATACTGACAGTTTCAGGTTTTGTGCCAGCTGGATCTGTGGATTATGATTAAGTTCAGTTCAAACATAATGTGACATCAATAAGATGTTGTAATATCTGGTTTGGGTTTTGTTTCTTGTTCATTGCTCTCATGTCTTTTATTTCGGAGTTTAGTCATGGTTCATGTTCCTGTCATGTGTTCCTTGCCCCCCATTTGATCATGTCATGTGCTACGCTTGTCTGTGTGTCATGTTAGGCTTGTTCGATTGAAGTAGCGCTGCAATGATAAGTGTATGACATCAAAGTACCGCGAGAGCGATGAGAGAGCAGATGGATCCTTAAGCTTTCGAATCGCTCTCGCTGTACTTTGATGCCATACACTGATCATTCTGCGCAGCGCCACTTCAAGTCAAACACACCTATAGTGATTGGTTGTCTTAGTCATGTGTCTTGTTTCTCATTGGTTGGTTCTTGTCATGTGACCCTCATTGTTTGATATAAGTAGCCAGGGGCGCGGGAAGTGGGGGTGTTGAGGGTGCTGCAGCACCTCCTGTTTTTTTCGGTGGGCAACTGTTTAATTGTTGGGAAAAATCGGAGTGTCTATTTAAGTGCAAATAGCCATGTTGTTGGCAGAGGCTATTTACACTAACTCCACTCACAAACATATGATTGGGATAGTCAAATTTGCAAAAGACGGTCGTCAATCGTCCGATTCAGTGACGCAGATGGTAAAGCATGTACTATCGTTCTTTTGAGACGATCGACCGGGGTTCGAATCTGCCCTTTGGTGAACTTTTTTTCTCCCTTTTTAAATTTCAAACCACATCAGAAAAGCATTTATTTTTTAATAAAAATGAAGGAAATAATCAAAAATTTGAACAAAGCATCAGGTAGGATTAGGGTAGGTGTAGGGAGAGCTTTTGTCCCAATAAGGTGGCATCCATTCAATAATTTGAAATAAAATAAAAAAATTACACTCAATAAGTTGCATACTATTTTATAATGTATTACAATGCAGAGGTGCAGATAATTGCCACTATTTGCAATAAGTAATGTTTTTCTCTAATAATGTTAATTGCACTGTGTAAATAGCATATTACTAAAGAATACCGCTATTTTCACTTGGTGTAAATAGCCTCTATCGCAACTCACGACTCGCGGCAAGCAAGAAAGACCTATGAAGCTTTTTGTTACTTTAAATTGTTGTAATTTTACCCCTGGCATGAATTGTTTCACTTTAAATATTCTCATGAATGTTTTTGTGTTTTTGTGTTTTTTATGCAAAAAGTTTTTGCATAATTAAAAAAAAAAAAACTGCTCACAAATCTGTTTTTAGAACAGTAAAAGCTTTTTTACTGTATAGTCGCAATGTTATATTGAGTCACATTTAATAAAAAACACTGATAAAAGCAAATATACCCCCACTTTATTGGTATTTAAATAGTATATGTATATTTTTAACTTTATTCTTGAACAGATGGCCCTGTATTAAGCAGTATATAAAAAATGTTTCTGTTGCTCATGAAAACATTTCTGAAACGTCTGTGTATTTGACAAATATTGCATGTTATTCACTTTATCTGTGATAAGAGTATGCAAACACTGCGAGAGCATCACTACCGGGAGCAGAAAGTGTCCGACTTCACATCTCCGTTTTCAATTCCGCCCCCAACTGCAAGCGGCTATTCTCGCCGATAGGTCTGTGCGGCGCTGCATGAAGTCGAACACACCTATTGTCTCTCGTTGTGTACTGATGTAGTAACCTGCTGTCGGTGAGTCTAGTTTGTTCATGCCAAGTCAAGTCTGTTCGTGTCTAGTCTGTTCAAGTCAAGTCTGTTCATGTCTAGTCTGTTCCTGCCAAGTCAAGTCTGTTCAAGTCAAGTCTTAGTTTGTATTTTGGATTTCACTTTGTATAATAAAGCTGCACTTGGGTTCATCACAACACTCGCCTCCAGTGCACATTTGTTACAGAATACACAACCTCAACCATGAACCCAGCAGCTTGTTTATTGCGCCTTCGACAAGGTACCCGGGCCATCGAGGACTATGTGGCAGGTTTTTGTGAACTTTGTTATGAAGTGGACTTCAATGACATTGCTCTTAAGGACATTTTCCGTTTTGGCCTCACAAACAAAATCTCTCAGTTAATGCCACGTCACACTCCTCACTGGACTGCGGATGAGGAACCCTGCTATTCCTCAGTATCACACCAGAGTATTTGCACATGTCTGCTACTCCAGGGCCTAGTCACGTCATGTCTGCTAGTCCAGGGCCTGCTCACGTCATGTCTGCTACTCCAGGGCCTGCTCACGTCATGTCTGCTACTCCAGAGCCTGCTCACGTCATGTCTGCTACTCCAGGGCCTGCTAACGCGATGTCTGCTAGTCCAGGGCCTGCTTACGTCATGTCTGCTACTCCAGGGCCTGCTCACGTCATGTCTGCTACTCCAGGGCCTGCTCACGCGATGTCTGCTACTCCAGGGCCTGCTAACGCGATGTCTGCTAGTCCAGGGCCTGCTCACGTCATGTCTGCTACTCCAGGGCCTGCTCACGCGATGTCTACTACTCCAGGGCCTGCTCACATCATGTCTGCTAGTCCAGGGCCTGCTCACGTCATGTCTGCTACTCCAGGGCCTGCTCACGTCATGTCTGCTACTCCAGAGCCTGCTCACATCATGTCTGCTACTCCAGGGCCTGCTCACGTCATGTCTGCTACTCCAGGGCCTGCTCACGTCATGTCTGCTACTCCAGGGCCTGCTCACGCGATGTCTACTAGTCCAGGGCCTGCTCACGTCATGTCTGCTACTCCAGGGCCTGCTCACGTCATGTCTGCTACTCCAGAGCCTGCTCACATCATGTCTGCTACTCCAGGGCCTGCTAACGCGATGTCTGCTAGTCCAGGGCCTGCTCACGTCATGTCTGCTACTCCAGGGCCTGCTCACGCGATGTCTGCTACTCCAGGGCCTGCTAACGCGATGTCTGCTAGTCCAGGGCCTGCTCACGTCATGTCTGCTACTCCAGGGCCTGCTCACGCGATGTCTACTACTCCAGGGCCTGCTCACGCGATGTCTGCTACTCCAGGGCCTGCTAACGCGATGTCTGCTAGTCCAGGGCCTGCTCACGTCATGTCTGCTAGTCCAGGGCCTGCTAACGCGATGTCTGCTAGTCCAGGGCCTGCTAACGCGATGTCTGCTAGTCCAGGGCCTGCTCACGTCATGTCTGCTACCCAGGGCCTGCTCACGTCATGTCTGCTACTCCAGGGCCTACTCACGTCATGTCTGCTACTCCAGGGCCTGCTCACGTCATGTCTGCTACTCCAGGGCCTGCTCACGCGATGTCTACTACTCCAGGGCCTGCTCACGCGATGTCTACTACTCCAGGGCCTGCTCACATCATGTCTGCTACTCCAGGGCCTGCTAACGTGATGTCTGCTAGTCCAGGGCCTGCTCACGTCATGTCTGCTAGTCCAGGGCCTGCTCACGTCATGTCTGCTAGTCCAGGGCCTGCTCACGTCATGTCTGCTACTCCAGGGCCTGCTCACGTCATGTCTGCTACTCCAGGGCCTGCTCACGTCATGTCTGCTACTCCAGGGCCTGCTCACGTCATGTCTGCTACTCCAGGGCCTGCTAACGCGATGTCTGCTAGTCCAGGGCCTGCTAACGCGATGTCTGCTAGTCCAGGGCCTGCTCACGTCATGTCTGCTACTCCAGGGCCTGCTCACGTCATGTCTGCTACTCCAGGGCCTGCTCACGTCATGTCTGCTACTCCAGGGCCTGCTCACGTCATGTCTGCTACTCCAGGGCCTGCTCACATCATGTCTGCTACTCCAGGGCCTGCTCACGTCATGTCTGCTACTCCAGGGCCTGCTCACGTCATGTCTGCTAGTCCAGGGCCTGCTCACGTCATGTCTGCTACTCCAGGGCCTGCTATTGTCATGTCTGCTACTCCAGGGCCTGACGTCCAGGGCCTGCTAACGTCATGTCTGCTACTTCAGGGCCTGCTCACATCATGTCTGTGTAAGGAGTGAAATTATTTCCTTATGAAATTAATTCCTCATGAAGCTAAAACTCAGGAACTCACAAAACAGATACCATGCAATAAAACAATAAAACTGATCTGGAGAAGAGATCTCCAAAGAGAGCAAACAACACTACCCTGACCAAACTTATTCCCTCCCTGCCTCTGCCTCTCCCCTCTCACTCTTCTCCCCCAAAAGCAAGAATATCCATATGCCACGTGTTATATCTTGTGAATATGTTGTCTTTTCCCTTTCATGTTTGGTTTCGTTCTAAAGGTCTCTGTGCGATCGGTCTCAATTCTCAATTTCACAGTGGTCACTTATATTATTGTAGAATTGTGTTCTTCTTCTTCTGTGAATCTGTGAATTCTGATCTCCAACCAGATGCAACCCTGGAGCACGAGAACCCAAAATCCAAAAGGTATTTTATGGTTTTACAACTGATTTAAAGATTTTTTTTGTTTTTATTTTGGTAGTATTTAAGGGAAAGTTGCAAATCAGTCATTGTGATTCTGCAGCCAGATCAGCCCGTAGTGTGGAGTGTATTTCATATGCTCCATATTATGTATCTTCCTGAAGTCAGGTATACCTTTTTACTCTTCAAAGATTCATCTTTGAGAATTTGATGTTTTGTATTGATATGACTTGATATCTTTGAATTGGCTATGTAATTGTCATGATAAAATTTTACCTGCATGTCATGACTAATAATAAATTGTTATATTTGATTTATTCTGATCTCTTCTGAAATAATTTTTTTCTCGATTAAAATCGTAGTCTAGTGTTTCCACAAATCTGCGTCCAGGATAGATCATACTGAAGAACCAATGAATGAAACGGGGGCTTGTGATTAGGGACCTTTTGATTTCTGTCTGTCACTGGCTTAACAAGTTAGTTTTCGTGATTAGGGAAAAGTACACTTTTTGTTATGTGCTAGCAAGGTGCAGCCAACTTTAAGGTATCTAATCACCCTGTATCCTCTGAATAAGTACAACTGGCGAGTTTGTGCCATGCGTTCACAGTTGGCCGAGTGAATTGCAAAGTGACACTAGGTCGTTAATGAACGAATAATTGAAAGTTTGGGATTTCCAGAATAATCAAATATCTAAATTGATAAACAATCGATAGTTGAGATCAGTTTTTGATTAGAAATATTGCCTAAATTTAATGATCACTTGAAATTGGAGTCAGATTGAACACGGAGCTAGACTAAAGCTGAAACTAAATCCAGATAAGTAAAAGACCGAACATGCATTAAACCTTCGACCAGGCCGCTGGATTCCGCTTTTGGGCTGGCGGGTAGATCCTTACATCTGCTACTCCAGGGCCTGCTCACGTCACGCCAGAGTCTACGGTGCCTGCCCATGTCTTGGCTGATCTTCCAGAGTGCTGAACGTCCAGAGTCTCGTCACGTCTCAGCTGATCGTCCAGAGTCTTGTCACGTCACAGCTGTGTAGTAATAGCTAATAGTACCCAAGTTCCTGTGAATGCAGAGCTTTGGGCAGGACTGAAAAGACTGATTTCCAGTGTGGAGGATGCACCTCTGACGTCAGTGTGTGTGACTGGCATCCCACTGGCCTCTACACTTTCAAGCCTTGCAGCCTCAACACACTCAAGCCCAGCGGGCATCCCACTGTCTGTGCTGCCCGTGATGGTGTAGGGTCAAGAATAATCAAAGACTTCTGCTTTCTTGTCCCAAACCTATCTTGAGTAACAAAAGGGCCATTTGGCATTCCTAAAGGCACAGGGGTGCTGATAGTGATCAAGGGCTGTAGGCCAAGATGTGTATACATTGGGGTCTACTAATTGTCACAGCTTTTGCACAGTTGGTGAATCTTTAATCTGCTGATTGGTCAGTTTGAATGTCTCACATTTGGTTTTTAGTCACATGGTCCAGGAAGGGATAAAAGAAGATTGTAACTGTTGCTCTGCCTCTTTTCTTTGCTGGAACTCTTCTTGGGGCTCTGCCCTCTGTCCTTCATTTTCTTCCTCTCTCTATCCCCCACCCCCTCTCTTTCTCTCTCAGGTAACATTTTACATACATGTTGAGTACTATTATCTGGTTATGGTTTACCATTCTTCATCTATTTTGTAACCAATTCAAGTGTAACCATAACGAAATACTGTTATTAAACCATTTCAATTATAAATGATGTGCTAACTAGTCTTGATTTAACATTAACATTGAAGTGCTACCTATTGCAATACAATACAATAGCCACTCAATAGCAATACTCTCCCACAAATTTAGCTATTCTAACTGCACTTATTTCCGTCGTTGGTATAAGTGGCAGTGGGTGGTAATAGACAAGAAATGTACAGTTTTATACAACCTGATCTCACACTTAATTAACCCCAAATCTGTGATGGCATCACGGAATCGCCGAAAATTCCGTGATGGGCTCACAGAAGGCATCAGCCGTGGTCCATGCACAGATTCACTGGTTCAACACCAGAGCTGCATCGGACCGCGTAAAAAGAGTGACTCCGATGCAGTTATACTTTCACTGGAGTACCTGACCCCACCCCTAACCTAAACCTACCCAGTTCTGAACAATAATGATGACGATAAATTTCCCAGTATCGCGTCGGCATATTGATGCTAAGGGTTTCCGTGCGTGGAGCACGGCTGATGCCTGTCACTGACTTACATTGGTATCACTTCTGTGAGCCCATCACGGAATTTTTTCTGTGAACCCAATCACGGAATTTTCGGCGATTCCGTGATGCCACCACAGATTCGGAGGTTAATTAAGTCCGTGAACATTACACGGAATTCTGTGAGATCATGTTGGTTTTATACCATCGTGCTGATTTCTTTAGCCATTCAGCAATCCTACAGCCTGAACCACTGTAGGGAAACCACCCTTACAATGGCGGTGGCCATTTTGAGTGTGTGGGCTGCACACTGCACTCCAGAGGCCTTTCCTGTCCACGAGTCTGCCCTAGAGACCTCTCCTGTCCATGATTCTGTCTCAGAGATCTCTCCTGTCCACGAATCTGCCCCAGAAGCCTCTCCTGTCCACAAGTCTGCCCTAGAGATCTCTCCTGTCCACGAATCTGCCCCAGAAGCCTCTCCTGTCCACGAGTCTGCCCTAGAGACCTCTCCTGTCCATGATTCTGTCTCAGAGGTCTCTTCTGTCCATGAGTCTGCTCCAGAGGCCTCTTCTGTCCAAGAATCTGCCCCAGAGGCCTCTCCTTTCCACAAATCCGCTCCAGTGCCTCCAGAGGTGGTGGCTTCTGCTGCAGAACCTCCCGAGGCGGCGGCGTCCACTTCTGAACTCTTTGCCTGTCCTATCACAGCCATGGAGGCCATTCATGAACTCACAGTCTGCCCTATCACGGCCAAGGAGGCCATTCATGAACTCTCTACCTGTCCCATTACAGCCAAGGAGGCTTTTCCCAAACTCCCTGATTGCCTTGTCACAGCCATGGAGGCTGTTCATGAACTCACAGACTGTCCTGTCATGGCCAAGGAGGCCATTCAATAAATCTCTGCTGGCTCTGTCACAGTCAAGTGGTCTATCCATGTCTCTGCTCCACCATGGATTCCTGCTTTGCCGGCACCACCCTGCCTTCCTGCTCTGCCGGCACCCCCATGGCTCCCTGCTCTGCCGGCTCCGCCCTGGCTCTCTGCCCTCCCGGCTCTGCCGCTGCTCCATGGGCCAGATCCTCCTTTGCTCCACTGTCTGCCACTGCTTCATAGCCCAGGCCCTCTAATGTTCCACTATCTGCCAATGCTCCACGGCCTAGGCCTGCCATTGCTCCACAGTTCAGATCTGTCTCTGCTCCATGGCCCAGATCCGCCATTGCACCACGGTCCAGACCTGCCGTTACTTCACGGTCCAGGTCCACCATGTGCCCACTGACCAGGTCTGTCATTGACCCATGATCCAGGTCCTGTTCCCCTTCAAGGGCCTGGCCCTCCATCCCTCCCCCTGTTCTGCTTCTGCTGTACCACCCTCCTGGACTCTTTGGGTTTTGTTTATGTTATAGAGTGGGTGTTTCACTAGGTGCTGCCCTTAGAGGGGGGGATATGTCTGTTTTGTGTTTTGTTTCTTGTTCATTGCTGTCATGTCTTTTATTTTGGAGTTTAGTCATGGTTCATGTTCCTGTCATGTGTTCCTTGCCCCTCATGTGATCGCCATGTGCTACTCTTGTCTGTGTGTCATGTTGTGATTGGTTGTCTTAGTCATGTGTCTTGTTTCTCATTGGTTGCTTCTTGTCATGTGACCCTCATTGTTTGATATAAGTAGCCCTCATGTTGCCATTGTCTCTCGTCGTGTATTGATGTTGTAACCTGGGGCCTGTTCTTCGCTCGTTGCTAACTCAGCTAGCTGGATTTGATTGTTGCCGATTTCACTTGATCTTGAATCATTTGGTTCTTCGAAGCTCATCCCGGAGTTGCTGTCATAGCAACAGGTCCCTAAGCTTAAACCTGCTGGGGAGCAGGCTTATTTAATGTAAACAAGATTAGATTGCATCTTTTTAAGCAGAATTGATAAACAATCTTAAAATCGGCCCCAGCCACTGCTACTTTATTACAAGACTACCCTACTGGTCCAGGGACAATAATTTGAAATAATAATCATTTAAAAATTAATTTGAAAATAATATAATAATGTTGTGTAGTCTATAATAGTATAGACACAGCCAGTTTTACTCATTGAAAGATTTATTCGAGGTAAAATAATTACTTTATAATTGTATTTTCAGTCTTCAGTCTTACACACATGCTATACATTTAATCTGAGCCATGCATTAATTTGAGTGGTGACATCTATTATGGAAGTGGCTTGATGGCGCGCAGGAGATGCAGATAACTTGATCTTGACCCTTAAGAAACTTTAGTTAATGCTGTCACGTAACAAATCTGTTTCAAAGAGACAATTAAATTAATTTCTAATTACAACATTGAAATAAAAATGCAAAGCCTGTACAAATACTAGAAATCGTGAATATAAATAATTGGGAATCATTTAAACAACAACAAAAAAATAATACAAATAAATTAAAAACAGTGCACATTTCATTTATGTATTATAACATTTATGTAGTTTTGTTCGCTTGGCCGTTTCCTTATAAAAGTCCAGAAATTTGTCAAGTTTTTCGTCAGGTGTCTGTTTTAATTATACGATGTCATCACGTTGCTGTCTTGCCGCCAGCCAATCGCTGCACTGCGGATTGTGGTTTTGAGTATCGACACATCTGCCCTGTTCGGGGAACACGAGAACGCGCAGTAATTTTAGACAATTTAATCAAATCCGCTAATTCGTTTGAAGAACCAAATTAGCCAGAGATCAGTTATTAGGCATCTTTCAAATCATCTCAGATGTATTAAGAGAGGTACGAAGAACGAGCCCCTGCTGTCAGTGAGTATTTTGTTCATGCCAAGTCAAGTCTGTTCAAGTCAAGTCTTTGTTTGTATTTTGGATTTCGCTTTGTATAATAAAGCTCCAGTGGACATTTGTTACAGATGTATATAATAAGCATAAATACATTGCTATGTAGTAACAGCAGGTGTGTGTAGAGCTGAAGTCATCTCAGCGTTTGGGTTAGTGATCCATATATCTGTATAGATAGATAGATAGGTTGGAGGAATTTAGATGCAATGTATTGTGGAGATACGTTGCATCTAAACCTTCATAATAAAAAACTAATTTTATCCCCATTTGGCTTAATTGCATTATTTAATTATAAAAAACCAGTGCAAGAGAAGTGAGTGATGTGTGTCAGTGATCATGTACCTTGTATTGTAGGTGCTGCTGCTGTAGTTTGGCTTGATTTCTTCTCAGAGTTTGAGCTGCTCCGTGTTAAATTGACTGGAGCTGCAGAAGATGAATGTTCAGATGCATTGTGCTGTTGAACATTAATATTATAATTTCATACTTGATAATTGCACCATGATATACAGTTTGTGATTCATCATTAGTTTTGGTGTGAGTTACTATCATGGATGTTTCTAGGACTAAGTTGCTGCTTAGGGCCCCAAAGCCACCAGGGCCCGTATTCACAAAACATTTGATCTTACCACTAAGAGTTCTCCTAAATGGCAGTAAAAGTTTTTAGTTAAGAGTTTTCTCTTAGAACCTATTCCCAAACCTGCTGAGACAAACTTTTACTAAGGAATAGAGAGAAGTCTTAAGCTAAGAGTGAGGGTGCTATGGATGCTATGGATGATGTCAGCATACTTACTATGCACACAGTGATTGGCTGATAGGAGAGAGGTCTCTGTCAGAGATTTATTCATAGAAATATTGTAGAGCCCAATGTTATTTTTCCATATTCGAATGAAAGTTTAAAAATAAAAATATTTCCACATTCAAATAAATATTTTAAAATGCAGGCTAAGGCAAGTATTTAAAAAAAGAATGCGTGAAGCTAGAATAAAATGTTTTTGTTTACAGATACTCTGTTCTTTCTTTTGATGTTTTGTATGTTCAAATATTCATATAACAAAATATATACAAATGAATATCTAAATAGGGACATAGTAGTATACTTAAAGTATGATGTAAAATACACTTAAAAAAAAAAACTTACCAGAATGCTTTCAGTATAAAACTACTACGCTAGTAGTTTACTGAGACTATACTTCAAAGTGTACTAAAAATGCTACAAGTATTTAATTAGTAAACTGTCAGTATACCTATAAGTTCACATTTAGTATAGTTGCAGTCCTAGCAAAAACTTTTATGTAAACTAGTTTACTGTACTCAAGGTTTACTACTGTTATACTTAAAAGTATACATTTATATACTAGAAAGTGGGCCAATTTAGTCCCAAGGAGTATTGAAATAGTACACTTACAAGTATACTACTAGTACACTGATATTTGTATACTTACTACATAAAGAATACTTAAAGGGGTGGTTTACTGCGATTTCACTTTTTTCATTTTAAATAGTGTGTAATGTTGCTGTTGGTGCATGAACAGTATCTGCAAAGTTGAGGCGCTGAAAGTTCAACGTAAGCGGAGATATCGTCTTTTAAAAATCAGGAAGTTTAATGCCTACAAAAACGACTCATACGGGACTACAACGAGATACTTCCCGGGTTGCATACGTAAAAAACCCATCAAACCCCTCCCTCCGGAACATGCAAAAAAGGGGGCAAGGCCATGTTCTGCGGCTTTGTCGAAGAGGAAGAGTTATAGTGGAGAGTTGTAGCCATGCAGGTCGAAACGGTGTTATTTTCACCCAGCTGTCAGGTCTTCTGTGTTTGGGCTTCCTATGCTGTAGTTCGTCAACAATGGTTAAAATTTATGTTTGATTATGTTCCTGACAATTACAATCCTAATTTAGCTCTCTGTGCTGCGCATTTTACGGAAGACAGCTTCCAGAATCTACACGAGTTCAATTCCGGATTCACACAGAAACTATTACTAAAACACGGAGCGGTTCCTTTAAAACCAGAGGCAGCAGTTGTTGGGCCACAACCTGTAAGTAAGATTTCATAATTTTAAATGTATTTGCATGTATAATTTCAGACGTAATGTTTTAGTTTTATCAAGGACGTAAACAAATGCCAACGCTGGCTTTAGTAGCCAGTTAGTTAAATGCTATTTCGTGTGTCTATGACAAACGCGTACAAACATTTTTGACCCGAATTTGTAATTATGTACTAATTTTGTAAATGTATTTTCCATGTATACTTTATGACGTAATTTTTCATTTTGATCAAGAACATAAACACAAGCCAACTCTGTTTGGTTATAGTGGCCAGTTAGTTCAATGCTATTTCGTGTGTATATGACAAACGTGTACAAACTTCAAAAATTGATATGTAATCACAACAGCAAACTTCCATTCAGAAACGTTTGTAAGAGCCGTGCTTGCGGAAGTTCTGCTTGACTCTCTTCATTACCGCTTTCTGGGTCTGATTCTGGCTCAAACTGATACGGCAATATTGACACCATTATTTACATTTGACCGGAGCACATGCGACTGTCGCCCCGTGAAGGTAATGGGCGTGAAATTTCCGGACAATGTGCAGTACGCAGTTTAGCCAATCACAACACACCGGCCCAACTAACCAATCTGAGCCCATCGCCTGTTTCTGAGGGAGTGGTTTCAGAGAATCAGGAAGTCAACCGGTCGTTCAAATGACAGAGGAGAAAGCGGCTTACAATAAAGGTGAAACATATAAAAAATAAGGCGTTTTTTAACAAACGAAACACTAAGACATGTTATATTGCACCCCATAAACACAATCAAGCAAAGAAAAAAAGCAGTAAACCACCCCTTTAAAAATATACTTGAACTTTACTTAAGTATACTGAATAAAATAAACTTGAAGTATATTACTTTTTGGTAAGGGAAAGCATGGGGTGGAGAGTTGGCAAAGGACCACGAGTCAGGACTCAAACTCGGGTGCCAGAGGTGCAGTTGCACTATGTCAGTGCTGTAACCGCTAGGCTATCAGCACTGACTTGTACTGCTTTTAATGGAAACTGTAATGTTGCCTGTTGGTACTGGCAGTTGGTCACCTTCTATTGGTGGCTTGTTAAAACCACTAAATCCTAATGAAAAAATCTCTCAAAACACACTACAGGATACCACATAATGGTTAAAAGCTGATGGTTTATGTTTATAATGGTATTTGTAGTGGAAACCATTAACATTTCTGTGAAGGTTTGTATTGTTTTTTTCAGCAGGGAGGGTAGTTTGTGATTTGGTCTTAGTGACTTTGGAGTCCTCTTCACTACTCCTAACGTTTCACAGATTTAGGAGCTAGTTTTAGCGCTAAAACGCTTTGTGAAATACCCTTAGAGCAAAAATTTAGGAGTCCTAAATTTAGGATTAACACGCCCATTATTTTGAAGATTTTCTCCTAAATCGGCAAGTTATGAGCTACTTTTAGCCTTAAGATATTTTGTAAACACAGGCCCAGAAGATTAATGTTCAGATGCATCATCTGTAGGGCATTGACATCATATTTTCATATTTGCATTAAATCACTTGACATACAGTTTTTATCTGTATTTTTTTTATCATTTACAATAGCAGTTTTTGGGAAGAGAGCTATTCCCATATAACCTCATGAAGGCATTTATGCACAGTTTCAGAGCTGCAGCCCATAAACCTTAAGTTGGTCTGGAATGAATGACATTATTATGAATCATGTCATGTCTCTATATCAGAGATTATTCTGAAATTGATTTAGAAAATGTAATTTCTTACCTGAATACTTAACAATATATTTGACTGAGGTCTTCACTTTTCTCTGAGTAACCAGACATCTCCACTCTCTGTTGTGATCTTTATTCAGGAGTGTTGTAGTCAGAGTGCTGATACACTGTCCTGGTGGTGATATCTGATATCTGGAGTCTGTCTGCAGATTTACACCAGCCCGATTCACCCAGATCAGCTGAACTCCCTCAGTACGGACCAAATAATCACAAGAGACTCCATCATAATACAACTGACAGGAGAGAGTCACAGAGCTGCCTGGTCTGATCTCAGTCTGTGAGGAGGATAAAGAAACTGAAACAGAAAATAAGACACAAAAAATAAAGTTTTTACATTATGCAGAAAAAATTGAAGAGAGAATCGTGGTTTCCTCCTCTTCCTTCACAGATGTTTTACATGTGATTCACAGAAACACTGACCATGAAGAAAATGCAGATAAACACGTGCATCAGCTCCTTGTTGTTCTCCATTCACATATTGTCGGCAGCTGTAAGATCCATTATCTTCTTCTGCGACTTTCTTGATGTTCAGAGAGCAGTCAGAGCCCAGACTCAGTCTCTCATGTCTTTCTATGTTATTCTTCTTTTCCCCTCCAGCAGTCAGTTCAACTGACTCTGATTGTCTGCTATAGATCCATGTAGTTGATGCACAGTCAGAAAGAGCATTATTACAGGGCAGACGGACATTTTCACCAGAACTGCAGAACGTATGAGTATCTTCGGCTCCATTGCTTCCTGAAACACAACACATCTGAGTGAGATTAAATATTAACAAATAAAAAAAGGTAAAATTAGGTAAGTTAAACTTGTGTGATGAAAATGAACTCTATAGAATAAAGCAATGTTGACAATTGTAAAATAACTAGAAGTGTCACCAGAAGCCTTGCAAATTCAAGTTGCAATTGACCCCATTCAGTCTTATGTTAAATAAATAAGGTGCACAGATGAGCCATTACATTACAAATTCACCTGACATGAACCCAATAAAACATTTGTGGTTCAACTTGGAAAAGCGGGTTCACACTATATCACCACCACCCTGCAATGTACGGGAACTGGTGGACCAACTGTTGACATTATGGTAGCAGTCTTTACCTGTGAAAAGCAGACAGAGAGTCAGTCCCAGCAAACACACATGACGCTTATCAGCCATTTTCTGTTTCTGTCAGTCTTTCTTTTCATTAGTTACAGCTCTTCCTTTAAACATCATCAGACCCTTCTGTGGGTGTTAACTTCCTCTAATCTGAAACAACTGACTGTTTAGTGTCCTGACAAAGAAATAAATTAATATTGGCTTTACAGAAATCCTACCTTATGGATTTGCATGTTAACTTTTGTGTGACTTTTAAAGGGTTAACAAATTTTACTCCCTACATCCTCACTGAGGAAAAATCAATGGAAACCCCAGTGATGGCCACTTGTACCTTAAAAGGTACAGTTTTGTACCTCTTTTTTTCTTTTTCCTCACAGGCATTTTTAGATTTTCAAAAAACTTTTAAATTAATTTTTAAAAAATGTATTATTTATAAGCTTGTTTCCTCATGGGGACCTAAAAATGTCCCCACAAGGTCAATATTTACTGGTATTACTATACTTGTGGGGACATTTGGTCCTCATAACATGTGAATACCAGTAAAGTAGCAGAATACCAGTCTTTTGTTCTCTTTGAGTTCTAGCATCCTCAGAGTTGTGAGCTAACTGTTGAGGTTTGGAAATACGTCACTACAGAGTGCGAGAACCACACTGTTTGACCACTCTGGTTCAACCCACAGTCTTGTCGTCTCTGAAACCAGTTTAGACTGATGGATGTGAATTCCCACACATTCTGATTCAGTTCCTCTTGTTTTTTTTATGTGGGCTTCTACAACAAACTGAATTTTGCAACTTTTCCATGTATACATTTACAGATTCATCACACTCCAAATTACTGGCTGTAATTTAATGGTGCACTAAGCGGGACTTTGCCAAATAATTAAGTATAGACTCAAATAATAATTCCTTTCGGTCATTACTTATGATTCTATTAGAAGTGCGTGGTGGTGTTTTTGTCTATGTAGACATTGTTTGTCTTATTTTATACTTTTATTCTTCTATTGCTGCACTCAGTACATTGTTACTGACTGTGCCCTCTTAATTAAATCACATAACAGATAGATAGATTTACAAGTTATTTAGTATTCTAAAGTTCATGCAAGGACACATTTGTTTTGGTCTGAGAATCTCCCTTGTGAAAAATTGTATATAGCATCTAATGTTCAGCAGAAATGGGATTTACCAGTTTAAAATATATTTTGTGTATGTGTACATAAATTACAGTTTTAAACTGTAATATTTACAGGTTTTTTTTTGTTAATATGTTTACACTTTTTTTAATAGAGTTAGTTAAGTTAGTGACGTATTGTCAAGTATGGTGACCCATATTCGAAATTAGTGCTCTGCATTTAACCCGTCCAAGTGCACACACACAGCAGTGATTAGTGAACAAATGCACACACACACACACAGTGAACACACACCCGGACAGAGGTGGGTAGAGTACCCAAAAACTGTACTCAAGTAAAAGTAAAAGTACTTGAAGAAATATTTACTCAAGTAAAAGTAAAAGTAATAGTCTGAATAGTTACTTGAGTAAGAGTAAAAAAGTATCGGATAAAAAACTACTCAAGTAGTTAGTTACTAGTTACTTTGGATCATATACTGAATATAATCTATTTTTATTTAGATATATAGATATTTAGATACATTTTTATACACACACACACACACTGCCGTTCAAAATACCTTTAATTTTTTTTTAATGTAATTTATTTCAGTGATGTAAATCAGAATTTTTATTAGCCTGATTTATTATCAATGCTGTTCTTTTTTAGCTTTCTAATCATAAAAGAATCCTGAACAAACTGTCACAGGTTCCAAAAAATATTAAGCAGCAAAACTGTTTCCTGTTGAAAAAAACAGCATATGCTGGTTAGGTATGTTTTGAAGCATGGGATGCTGGTTTGAACTGATTTAAGCTGGTCCAACCAGCTCAAGACCAGCACATGACCAGCACAAACCAGCATCCCAGCTTCAAAACATACCTAACCAGCATATGCTGTTTTTGTTTTTGTTTTTTCAACAACACTGGTAATAAAACAATATATTTGAATGATTTCTGAAGGATCATATTACACGAAAACTGGAGTAACAGCTGATACAAATTCTGATTTGCATCACTGAGTTAAATTAAATTAAAAGTTTAATTATGTATTATAAATGTATATAACCTCTGACACGGAGAAGAGTAAAATCTCCTCACATGACCGCTACAGAACATCTGAACATAACGAAACAAATGCACATTGACGGATCTTCTTCCGTCTGTTCATAAAATGTAAACAAATGTAGCCTTTATTTCTGCAAGCGTAAATATTGTGAAAATTTCCATATTAATTGTGTCTAGGCAAGGCATTCCTCCTGGAACTAACGCGGGTTTGGCGGGTGTTTATTTCATACTCCGTCACAGCTTATTTAATGAATCAAATATACATTGTATTTAATGTGTAAGGTACATGTACAACAAACTGTAATGTCATAGTGGTATCGTGAACTGTAATCGAATCTATACCTGTGGAACCGTCAGCACACGCGGTGTTCTTCTAATAAAGATCTTCATAGCTAGCAAACCATAGCCTTTGCAGATTTGCTTTCAACTGACTGTTGATCCAGAGCCACGTCTTCAGCGCTCTTGATGTTACAACTCTGAGTGAGAACCGCCTCAGACGACTCAGCGCGTGCTGCAGGGAACTGAACGAATCATTCAAACTGATTCGCGAACCGATTCATTGGTCTGCCAACTGGTTTGATCAAGCCTTCGAATAGAATTGACTCAAAAGAATGAATCATTCGCGAACGGGCAACGCTCATTGCCCAGAAAAAAAAGTAGATGGCGCGCTTGGAATAAACTGAAGGATTTTTAACTTGTATGCATTAAGATAAAGTAACGAGAGGAGCGTCGCCCACAGTAACGAAGTAAAAGTACCGTTTTTTCACTAAAAATGTACTTGAGTAAGAGTAAAAGTACCCATTTTTAAATATACTCTAAAAGTATTAGTTACCCAAAAAATGTACTCAAGTAAATGTAACGAAGTAAATGTAACTCGTTACTACCCACCTCTGCACCCGGAGCAGTGGGCAGCTATTGCTCCAGCGCCCGGGGAGCAATTAGGGGTTCGGTGCCTTGCTCAAGGGCACCTTAGTCATGGTATCGAAGGTGAAGAGAGTGCTGTTCATTCACAATCCCCACCTTCAATTCCTGCCGGCACGAGAATCAAACCGGCAACATTCAGGTTACAAGCCCGACTACCCCGGCTAGATCGGTTATACATTTATTATTTCAGTGCATTTTGGGATTGAAACGCATTGAGTGTACTTGATAGTGTCCTCTACGGTTTCAGACACCAAATGGCTGTCCCCTCAATATGATTTCGGACTCAGTCTTTTTCTCTGACAGAGTTCTTTGTATTTGCATTATTCAGAAGCGACAAGTCAAACACATACAGCCTATAACTAACTATAAGACTTAAATCAATGAAGATGCATTTATGACATATCCAAAAAGACTGTGAAAAGCCAATTTGCAAAAAACTATCCAGAAGGATTGTAAGAGAAACGTATTTATTAAAATTATCTCATCATTTGGCAATCCATTCCTTGACGTAACAATAGTCAGTGGAACCATATTTTTAGCTCATTTTGCAGTCATCAAGAGAAAAACGTGACAGACCACACCGGTGCAGACTTCGACCCCATTGTCTCTCCCTCGCATATGGCCTTTCTAACACAAATCATGTCTTACAAAAGTTAAATCAATATATTGTTTTCTGTGAATTAGCGAACAAGATGATTAAAATGATTTACATTATTTTACAGCCAAAACTCTAGTCTACCACATCCACTTCTCAAATGTCTTGTGAACAAATGTTCTGTGTGTTTTATGGGCTTATTTGAGTGACTTAAACATTTAGTTTTTCAATAACCACTTATAAACGTTGTTTTCTCAAAAACACAAATATGTACATTCATGTTGCTTAAATATTATTGTAGCCCAGTTTATGCTGAATACAGTGTAATCAGACAATTTAAGATTTTAAGAATCATTACATCATAAAAATACTCCTATCCATAATTATCTCTTCTGTTTCTTCAGAACTCAGTACTTCTACAGTTGTTAAATTAAGAATTTCTGTGTCAGTCACAACTCACATATGCCTTAAGCACAGAAATAGTTTAAAAGAGGATGTTAACGCAGTCTAGCTTGAGTAATTGTTGGAAAGGAAGTTGCAACATCATATTTACAATGATAAACCACTGACAATTCTGACCTCACTGGCACATTCTGCACACTAACAGTAGACTTGCACAAACTGACAGTCAAACTTCACTGCATCTGTGTCCTAAAGGTTTGAACACACACAATCAAGAGGTTCCCAAATCTGCAAAACAATATATTTGTTATCATGGAAAATATATTTCACTGTAAATATATGTTTGACATAGGCTGATTCATGTTTTACATTTATTACTGACAAAAAAAATCTGATATTACTGAAAGCAGCTGCTCAAGTGGTTCAAACACCAAATTATCATTCACAAATGCAAGTTGACTGCAGTTATCCTGAGGTCCAGCTGTTGCTCATCTGATAGAAGAATAAGTCACTTTATCCTCATCATGAGCCTGAATGAACATCACAGATATTGTCAAAACAGGTGCAAGTGTTAATCCACAAATATTACAGCATGGCATAAGTGCTTAACTCAGGATACAAATGTAGAGGAACTGCATTTAAGTATAAAACTTATTTAGGTGTACAAACTATGTTAAGAGAAGGTGGATGGCATTAGTGGACATTGACAAGAATAGGGAAGTGTTTTACTCACCTTGTACTTTTTGTCTTGGATTTTACAGTATGTGGCAACCTCAGTATAAGTCACATCATCGTTATGCTCCTAAACATTAATGGAAAGATGGTGAAGTAAGTTATGAAAGACCTCAAATGTTAATTGCATCAGTTGGTTACATTATATTTTTTGTTATACGTGACATTTAAACAAGAAACAGTACAAATATACTACCTTTTCATTTAGTTGATGCATTTTAAGTCAGCAGCCATATCACCCTGCAGCCCAAGACTGGTTGCCCACTGAAGCTAAGCAGGGTTGAGCCTGGCCAAAATTAGGTTGCTGCTGGAAGAGGTGTTAGTGAGGCCAGCAGGGGGTGCTCACCCTGTGGTCTGTGTGGGTCCTAATACCCCAGTATAGTGATGGGGACGCTATACTGTAAAAAGCACTGTCTTTTGGATGAGATGTTAAACCGAGGTCCTGACTCTCTGTGGTCATTAAAAAATCCCATTTCGAAAAAGAGTAGGGGTGTAACCCCAGCATCCTGGCCAAATTTCTTCCTATGGCCTCCTAACATCCCCATACACTGATTGGGTTCATCACTGTCTCCTCTCCACCAATAATTCAAATTGTTTTAAGTAAAGAAAGATGGCAAGTTAAGAGACTTATAATACATTATAACTATGAGAAATATAATCCATTGTAACTAAAAGGTGCAGTGTGTAATATTTAGGAGGATCTATTAACAGAAATGCAATATAATATACATAACTATGTTTTTAGAGGTGTATAAAGACCTTACATAATGAAACTTTATGTTTTTATTAACTTAGAATGAGCAATTTCTATCTACATACACCGCAGGTTCCCTCACATGGAAGTCGCCACCATGTTTGTACAGTAGCCCTTAAAGGGGTCATCGGATGCAAATTTCATTTTCAAGTTGTTTGAACATAAATGTATGTTGGAAGTGTGTGTACACATCCATCCTATAATGATAAAAATCCACCCAGTGTTTTTTTTTTTTTTAAATCCCTATTTTGAAATCCCCTTTCTCAAATCAGGCTGTTCTGAGAGCCCTGTCAGAATGACGTAGTTCTGTACAGGCCCCTCCCACGATAGTTGATTGACAAGGCCATCTTACCTTAGACCTGCCCTGAGTGAGCTGTAAACAGTCTGACAGCCATTGTGTTGACTCCAGTGCAGGGGAAGACAAGATGTCTCATATTAAGCGATTGAGGTGTTTTGTTGTTGGATGTAATAATGAATATAGCAGTCGTCATTTACTCTCTACATCTGAGCCACTGAAGATGCAGAGGATTAACGTTACTTTCGCTTTGAAGGGAATATGCCGATCCCCGATCTACATGAATGCGTCTATGTTCGTGCGAATCATTCTTGATCCAGCTTCATCAACAGAAGAAGTGAGAATAAGGGTTTTTTATGAATCTTTGAAAAGCGCCTTTCCTAATAACATGCTGGTTAGCCAGTTTCGCAGCTAAAGTAAACGGTACTGCTCGTCACCCCACGGAAGAGAGGGGCGGAGTCAGCAGAGTCATTAGCATTTAAAGCATCATGGATTTTGACAGGGTAAAAAAGGTACACTACAATTGAGAAATTTTAACCAAAGTATGTTATAGGCTTTTAAATGAGACCCTAAAGAATCATAATGAACTTGTGCAAAATGGGCATCCAATGACCCCTTTAAAGGACAAACAGAGCGTGTTTCGTCACTATGTTGTTCTTGCGAATAAAACACTGTCACAAAGATGAACAAGTAACAATAATATTCACAATAACATATTGATTTATTGAATAACTAAGTAAATATAATTAATTAATTTATCTTTGTAAAGAAACCTCATTGCTGGCTACTCTCTGCTGTCTCAGACTACGACATCTTAGTCCTGTATCGGCCACCGTGCACGTCCTGATATTGCTGAGTTAGATGTGTTCCTGGGTCAACATATTTTGTTGAACAACATTTTAATCCAAAAATATAATCTTAACCATATTCCTACACCTAAACCTAACCTTACCCATGAGTAATCCCTAAAATCAGAGGAACTGATAGATGAATTACACTGATGTACAGGCACCAAACACTGATTGCAATCCTAAACTTCACAAAAACTAGAAACTGGTTCTTGAAATCTGATTGGTTAATCACAATGTTGTTCCAGGGTCAACAAAGATGTTGACCCAGGAACACATCGCACTCGGCAATATCAGGTTGTGCGGCCACCGTAGCTTCTCTAAAGGGTTGGTTACAATGGGCTAGTTGCATCATAGATATGTTTAGATGCCCCATTTGACCGCTCCAGGCATGTAGATGCGGCCGTCACCTTGGAGCAGTCAACTTGACGTCATTCACCATACTGTAGCAAAGACTATAGACGGTTTCAACAGCAACAACATAAACGTTACTGCGCATGCGCGCTTTTGTGGCCCTAACTTAACTTCCGGTAGACATCCAAATACAATCAGTAACAACAGCTAAGTCCCTCTAGAGTAGATTATGTTTTGATAACAAGCAAAATATGTTTGCTGCGTAAATCAGACGGACTGAGATGCAGTGATAACTGCTTAAAGAATTTTGCTTTGTTTCACACAATTTATTTGTGTTGGCTTTTGTTTGAATATGCTTGTGTGTCATCTTCACTTGTTTCCGCGATCTTCGTTGCCATGATTGTGTACGTGTGGGGTGGGGATTTCAAAATAGGGGCGAGGTCCTGTTGGGGTATGGGCGTGTTTGTTTTGGTGCTTTCAAATATCAACATCATTTGGCAAAAATCGCTTAGTGCACCTTTAATTAATCCATAAAACACATCATTGCAGAACAGAATTCAACTGTTCAATCAATATTCTGAAAAGTGTTTCAGTTGACTGAATTGAGTCTAACACTTCTGTAACTTACATTACAAGATCTTTGTGGACTGGTACATGCTATACCTGTCACGCTACAGTGAATAATGAGCGCACAAAGGAGAAAATGAAGTCAAATAGTATTTAATATAATCCACACAAGGTAATCCACAACAGAGAGGCTTGACACACACGTAGGGACGTAGTAGACCGGACAAGGGAGCACAGGACAGACTACAACTAAAATAGGGAGGCAAATGAGGATAATTAACACGACACACCTGAACATAATGATCAATCAAACATGAGGAAAAACTAGGTAACGGGCACAGAAAACACAACAAACAGTCCTGGGGCCCGTTTTCTGTACGTTGCTTATTACATCCAAGATCAAATGACACATCCAAGATGATGTCATCGCGCTAATCAGGATCTGGCTAATTTGGTTCTTTGAACGGACCTGTTGTTGATGATTAGTATGGCTGGATTGAGTTATCTGAGATAATTGCGCATTCATGGGTTGGTTTAACAGGGGTTATGTATCGATACTCGAAACCACGATCCGCAATGCAGCGATTGGCTGGCGGCAAGACAGCAACTTAATGACATCATATAATTAAAAAAAGACACCTGACGAAAAACTTGACAAATTTCTGAACTTTTATAAGGAAACAGCCAAGCGAACAAAACTACATAAATGTTATAATCAAATAAATGAAATGTGCACTGTTTTATTTTACTTAATTTATCATGATTCCCAATTATTTATATTCATGCTACCTGGTCTCATGGCATTTGTACAGGCTTTGCATTTTTATTTTAATGTCGTAATTAGCAATTAATTTAATTTTATCTTTGAAACTGATTTGTTACGTGACAGAATTAATTAAAGTTTCTTGAGGGTCAAGATAATGTTAAAAGCATCTCCTGCGCTCCATCAAGCCACTCCCATAATAGCTGTCGTCACTCAAATTAATGCACGACTCTACATTATCTGTAGAGCATGCTTGTAAGACTCTAATACAGTTATGAAGTAATTATTTTATGACAAATAAATCTTTCAGTGAGTAAAACTGGGTGTGTTTATAGTATTATTGTTACGGAGCCGACGAGACGAGAGGCGTGCGGATCCATTTGCAAGGCTTTTATTCAGGGACGTGGTCACAAAACAAGCAAGGTTCATGCAATGGCAAACAGGTACAACACAGGCAAGACAAAGAGTAATCCTAGGGCAAGCGTGGGTCTTCGATCGATGAACAATATCCAACAGGGCAAGGCAGAGAGATAATCCAGGTACACAAGCAATAGTCCAAGCGAGGTGCAAACAGAGTCCGAACTGCAAGGCAAAGAGTTAATCCAGGAAACACGGGCAAGTATCAAAACACGAGAAAACAGGCAAGGCAAGACTATGACAACTAAGTGGGCTCCGTAGAGTAGCTATCGCTAGGAGAGTGATATACACTATACAATACTCGGCAGTGAGGAAGAGGAAGTCCATGGTTTATGTAGCATGTCTGATGGGAATCAGCTGTGTAATCAGTGCATTAAGCTGTGTGTGTGTCATCAGTGCAATGGATGATAGGAACTGTAGTCCAGGGTGAAGTGCAACAGTTAGTGTAGTGCAAGAGTCAATATGATGGAAGAGCGACCTCTTTTGGTGAATGAATGGAAGTTCATAAACCGGATTCGTTACAATTATATACTACACAACATTATTATATAATTTTTAAATGATAAAATTATTAAATTATTGTCCCTGGATCAGTAGGATACTATGTAATAAAGTAGTGGTGGCTGGGACAGATTTTAAGCATCAATTCAGCTTAAAAAGATGCAATTTAATCCCTAACATGAAAATAGGCCTGCTCCCGAGCAGGTTTAAATTTACGGACTTGTTGCTATGACAGCAACTCCGGGATGAGCTTCGAAGAACCAAACAATCCAAGATCATGCCAAATCATCAACAATCAAATCCAGCTAACTGAGTTAGTGACGTACAAAGGACGGTGTGACAATACCCAGTCACTGGAAAAACAGTTAACAGTGCAGAATTTGACATGACAGAAGTAACAGCATTCTCAGTTCTTTAAAATAGATAACTTCTGAGTATTTTAGCATTAGCCACATCAGATGAGGTTGTAGGCCGACATAAAATAGGGTTACAATTAAAAATAGAATGAACTGATGAAAAAATCAGAGAAAATGGAAGATTTAATTGAATTATCGAATAAGAAAACTGTCCTCCAGTTCATCTACACGTAGACAGCTACTATTAAATAAACATCCTAAATTTACCAAAAACTACAAATAATAAATCGATCAACACTTAAATTTGATTATGTGAAAGACAGTTTACAATAGTCAAACTATGTACTGTAGATTCATATTTCTCTGCTCATGTTGTTACAAGGTCATTGTATAATTAATAACTGTTTGATTTATTTGTGATGGTTCTTGTTCACAAAGGCATAAAGTGGACTGCATTTATTTTGAGGTCCAGCTGTTGCTTCTCTGACTATCATGTTGAGAGAAGGTGTATGGCATTAAAGGACATCGATGGAAAAACAAGAAAATAATTCCTATCATCTTAGTGTTTAGTCAGTGTTTAGTTTTATTTTTATTTTTTTTGTAGCCAGGAAAGCTTGCAGCCTTGAATCAGTTACTGGGCTTGCAACAAAATCACCACTTGTACAGGAGGGTGAAGAGTGGAAAAGCGAATTTGTGACCCCTACTGGACACCATAAATATAGAGTTATGCTGTATGGCCTGGTAAATTCCCCTTCCGTAGGACAGGATTTCAGGAGTACCTCCACAGCTTTGTAACTGTTTACATCTTGGTGTACTCCACTCGGGACATCAGACTGCTCTTGCCCAGCCAAAAGCTAAGTCCCAAATATATTGGTCCCTTTCCCAGTTAGATAGATCATACCCCGTCATCTACAAACTCCACCTCCCAACAAACTATAGAATTCATAACACTTTCCATGTTTCCCTTCTCAAACCCTGTTATCCTCCTGTCTCTGATTCTTCCACGGAGCCTGGTCCCCCTGCCTTTAATTCTTCATATCCATCTTCCATATCCCAATAACTGTGAGATATCAAAGTCAGTCGTTGTTTATCCTCCATTCTGCTTATTAGTCATTTACTTACCTGCATTCCCATTACACATGCTTTTTCAATAAAAACTGGTTTATCCTGACAGGAGAAGGGTGTCACATATTTATGTATTTAAATTTAACTCTTGTCTGACCCTTATACTGACACAGATTGCCTTCTGAATCAACAATATGCATTGGCTAATAAACATTAATTTTGAGTAATTCCATAATATGCATGCCTATCTTTTTTACTTTATAACTGGTATTTTTCAAGCTTATCAATTGTATTATTTGAGGCATGATGATATATTGAACCAAAGTGCAGAGAGATTATGAAAATAGGTAGCAATCAAGCTAAATCATAAATGACAAAAATGACAATACACATTTGTATGTGGATATAGTCTGCCCAAACATGGAGTTCTGTTCTGAACTGAACAGTTATTTAAAGCCATTGATAGCTGTTCTTCAATGTACCCATGATAACCATGGTTAGTTTGCACACACAATACGATCATCTCTGATCATCTCTGAATCCAATTTAGACTGATGTGTGTGTGTGTGTGTGTGTGTGTGTGTGTGAAATATGAATCACTAGTTCCTATTCTTTCTTTTAGCGAGTTGCTTCATACCAGTGAATTCTATTTTGGTTTCAGCATCTGAACTGTAGAAGCTGGTGAGGATCTGGACACTTATGCTAGTCTTTGAGCCTACACATGACACTGTTAATTCAGTCAGTATAATAAATTTTCCTACAAGCTTGTTGACAAAGCACACATCTTTTCAACTTTCATAAAACGGTCTCTGTGATCACAGGAAGCTACAAGCAGAAGAGATGCTGATGATGTTAAACAGACAGAAACAGAGAATGGCTGATACGTGTCTTATGTGTCTGCTGGGACTGATCATTCTCTGCTCACTTTTCACTGGTAAACTAATTTCTATATGCTTTCTACAGCATTGGTGAAAAGTTATATATAATATACAAACAAGTAAAACACTGTTTTAATAGAGCTGATTTTTGTGATCTCAAGAGTTATTGTGGCATTTCTAAATACTGTTTTATTCCTGAATGCACTGATATTTGATACTAAGTCTTATTGTCACAGGCTTATGTTCATTCAGTTCAAGTTTTACATAATGATCAGTCAAATCATCTTTGTTTCAGGTACCAGTGAAACTCACGTGTTCAGCAGTTCTGGTGAAAATGTCAGTCTGCCATGTAATAATGCTCTTTCTGACTGTGCATCAACTACATGGACCTATAACAGAGAAATAAATTCAACTATAGTTGAACTGATTACTTTAGGTATAAAGAAGAATGACATAGAGACACATGAGAGACTGAGTCTGGGCTCTGAATGCTCTCTGAAAATCAATAAAGTCACAAAAGAAGATTGTGGAATTTATAGTTGCAGACAATTTGTGAATGAAAAACAAGAAGGAACTGATGCACCTGTTTATCAGCATGTTCTTCAGGGTAATTCACGATTACATGGTCAATTTAAAAAGGTTAAAATTCTTTTTTTAAACTCACATGTGCTATGAAAAGTCTGACATCTGTTGTGTGATTTATATTTTTAAATTTACGGACTTGTTGCTATGACAGCAACTCCGGGATGAGCTTCAAGAACCAAACAATCCAAGATCATGCCAAATCATCAACAATCAAATCCAGCTAACTGAGTTAGTGACGTACAAAGGACGGTGTGACAATACCCAGTCACTGGAAAAACAGTTAACAGTGCAGAATTTGACATGACAGAAGTAACAGCATTCTCAGTTCTTTAAAATAGATAACTTCTGAGTATTTTAGCATTAGCCACATCAGATGAGGTTGTAGGCCGACATAAAATAGGGTTACAATTAAAAATAGAATGAACTGATGAAAAAATCAGAGAAAATGGAAGATTTAATTGAATTATCGAATAAGAAAACTGTCCTCCAGTTCATCTACACGTAGACAGCTACTATTAAATAAACATCCTAAATTTACCAAAAAACTACAAATAATAAATACGATCAACACTTAAATTTGATTATGTGAAAGACAGTTTACAATAGTCAAACTATGTACTGTAGATTCATATTTCTCTGCTCATGTTGTTACAAGGTCATTGTATAATTAATAACTGTTTGATTTATTTGTGATGGTTCTTGTTCACAAAGGCATAAAGTGGACTGCATTTATTTTGAGGTCCAGCTGTTGCTTCTCTGACTATCATGTTGAGAGAAGGTGTATGGCATTAAAGGACATCGATGGAAAAACAAGAAAATAATTCCTATCATCTTAGTGTTTAGTCAGTGTTTAGTTTTATTTTTATTTTTTTTGTAGCCAGGAAAGCTTGCAGCCTTGAATCAGTTACTGGGCTTGCAACAAAATCACCACTTGTACAGGAGGGTGAAGAGTGGAAAAGCGAATTTGTGACCCCTACTGGACACCATAAATATAGAGTTATGCTGTATGGCCTGGTAAATTCCTTCCGTAGGACAGGATTTCAGGAGTACCTCCACAGCTTTGTAACTGTTTACATCTTGGTGTACTCCACTCGGGACATCAGACTGCTCTTGCCCAGCCAAAAGCTAAGTCCCAAATATATTGGTCCCTTTCCCAGTTAGATAGATCATACCCCGTCATCTACAAACTCCACCTCCCAACAAACTATAGAATTCATAACACTTTCCATGTTTCCCTTCTCAAACCCTGTTATCCTCCTGTCTCTGATTCTTCCACGGAGCCTGGTCCCCCTGCCTTTAATTCTTCATATCCATCTTCCATATCCCAATAACTGTGAGATATCAAAGTCAGTCGTTGTTTATCCTCCATTCTGCTTATTAGTCATTTACTTACCTGCATTCCCATTACACATGCTTTTTCAATAAAAACTGGTTTATCCTGACAGGAGAAGGGTGTCACATATTTATGTATTTAAATTTAACTCTTGTCTGACCCTTATACTGACACAGATTGCCTTCTGAATCAACAATATGCATTGGCTAATAAACATTAATTTTGAGTAATTCCATAATATGCATGCCTATCTTTTTTACTTTATAACTGGTATTTTTCAAGCTTATCAATTGTATTATTTGAGGCATGATGATATATTGAACCAAAGTGCAGAGAGATTATGAAAATAGGTAGCAATCAAGCTAAATCATAAATGACAAAAAATGACAATACACATTTGTATGTGGATATAGTCTGCCCAAACATGGAGTTCTGTTCTCGCGAACTGAACAGTTATTTAAAGCCATTGATAGCTGTTCTTCAATGTACCCATGATAACCATGGTTAGTTTGCACACACAATACGATCATCTCTGAATCCAATTTAGACTGATGTGTGTGTGTGTGTGTGTGTGTGTGAAATATGAATCACTAGTTCCTATTCTTTCTTTTAGCGAGTTGCTTCATACCAGTGAATTCTATTTTGGTTTCAGCATCTGAACTGTAGAAGCTGGTGAGGATCTGGACACTTATGCTAGTCTTTGAGCCTACACATGACACTGTTAATTCAGTCAGTATAATAAATTTTCCTACAAGCTTGTTGACAAAGCACACATCTTTTCAACTTTCATAAAAACGGTCTCTGTGATCACAGGAAGCTACAAGCAGAAGAGATGCTGATGATGTTAAACAGACAGAAACAGAGAATGGCTGATACGTGTCTTATGTGTCTGCTGGGACTGATCATTCTCTGCTCACTTTTCACTGGTAAACTAATTTCTATATGCTTTCTACAGCATTGGTGAAAAGTTATATATAATATACAAACAAGTAAAACACTGTTTTAATAGAGCTGATTTTTTTGTGATCTCAAGAGTTATTGTGGCATTTCTAAATACTGTTTTATTCCTGAATGCACTGATATTTGATACTAAGTCTTATTGTCACAGGCTTATGTTCATTCAGTTCAAGTTTTTACATAATGATCAGTCAAATCATCTTTGTTTCAGGTACCAGTGAAACTCACGTGTTCAGCAGTTCTGGTGAAAATGTCAGTCTGCCATGTAATAATGCTCTTTCTGACTGTGCATCAACTACATGGACCTATAACAGAGAAATAAATTCAACTATAGTTGAACTGATTACTTTAGGTATAAAGAAGAATGACATAGAGACACATGAGAGACTGAGTCTGGGCTCTGAATGCTCTCTGAAAATCAATAAAGTCACAAAAGAAGATTGTGGAATTTATAGTTGCAGACAATTTGTGAATGAAAAACAAGAAGGAACTGATGCACCTGTTTATCAGCATGTTCTTCAGGGTAATTCACGATTACATGGTCAATTTAAAAAGGTTAAAATTCTTTTTTTAAACTCACATGTGCTATGAAAAGTCTGACATCTGTTGTGTGATTTATATTTTTTAAATTTACGGACTTGTTGCTATGACAGCAACTCCGGGATGAGCTTCGAAGAACCAAACAATCCAAGATCATGCCAAATCATCAACAATCAAATCCAGCTAACTGAGTTAGTGACGTACAAAGGACGGTGTGACAATACCCAGTCACTGGAAAAACAGTTAACAGTGCAGAATTTGACATGACAGAAGTAACAGCATTCTCAGTTCTTTAAAATAGATAACTTCTGAGTATTTTAGCATTAGCCACATCAGATGAGGTTGTAGGCCGACATAAAATAGGGTTACAATTAAAAATAGAATGAACTGATGAAAAAATCAGAGAAAATGGAAGATTTAATTGAATTATCGAATAAGAAAACTGTCCTCCAGTTCATCTACACGTAGACAGCTACTATTAAATAAACATCCTAAATTTACCAAAAAACTACAAATAATAAATACGATCAACACTTAAATTTGATTATGTGAAAGACAGTTTACAATAGTCAAACTATGTACTGTAGATTCATATTTCTCTGCTCATGTTGTTACAAGGTCATTGTATAATTAATAACTGTTTGATTTATTTGTGATGGTTCTTGTTCACAAAGGCATAAAGTGGACTGCATTTATTTTGAGGTCCAGCTGTTGCTTCTCTGACTATCATGTTGAGAGAAGGTGTATGGCATTAAAGGACATCGATGGAAAAACAAGAAAATAATTCCTATCATCTTAGTGTTTAGTCAGTGTTTAGTTTTATTTTTATTTTTTTTGTAGCCAGGAAAGCTTGCAGCCTTGAATCAGTTACTGGGCTTGCAACAAAATCACCACTTGTACAGGAGGGTGAAGAGTGGAAAAGCGAATTTGTGACCCCTACTGGACACCATAAATATAGAGTTATGCTGTATGGCCTGGTAAATTCCTTCCGTAGGACAGGATTTCAGGAGTACCTCCACAGCTTTGTAACTGTTTACATCTTGGTGTACTCCACTCGGGACATCAGACTGCTCTTGCCCAGCCAAAAGCTAAGTCCCAAATATATTGGTCCCTTTCCCAGTTAGATAGATCATACCCCGTCATCTACAAACTCCACCTCCCAACAAACTATAGAATTCATAACACTTTCCATGTTTCCTTCTCAAACCCTGTTATCCTCCTGTCTCTGATTCTTCCACGGAGCCTGGTCCCCTGCCTTTAATTCTTCATATCCATCTTCCATATCCCAATAACTGTGAGATATCAAAGTCAGTCGTTGTTTATCCTCCATTCTGCTTATTAGTCATTTACTTACCTGCATTCCCATTACACATGCTTTTCAATAAAAACTGGTTTATCCTGACAGGAGAAGGGTGTCACATATTTATGTATTTAAATTTAACTCTTGTCTGACCCTTATACTGACACAGATTGCCTTCTGAATCAACAATATGCATTGGCTAATAAACATTAATTTTGAGTAATTCCATAATATGCATGCCTATCTTTTTTACTTTATAACTGGTATTTTTCAAGCTTATCAATTGTATTATTTGAGGCATGATGATATATTGAACCAAAGTGCAGAGAGATTATGAAAATAGGTAGCAATCAAGCTAAATCATAAATGACAAAAAATGACAATACACATTTGTATGTGGATATAGTCTGCCCAAACATGGAGTTCTGTTCTCGCGAACTGAACAGTTATTTAAAGCCATTGATAGCTGTTCTTCAATGTACCCATGATAACCATGGTTAGTTTGCACACACAATACGATCATCTCTGATCATCTCTGAATCCAATTTAGACTGATGTGTGTGTGTGTGTGTGTGTGTGTGTGTGTGAAATATGAATCACTAGTTCCTATTCTTTCTTTTAGCAAGTTGCTTCATACCAGTGAATTCTATTTTGGTTTCAGCATCTGAACTGTAGAAGCTGGTGAGGATCTGGACACTTATGCTAGTCTTTGAGCCTACACATGACACTGTTAATTCAGTCAGTATAATAAATTTTCCTACAAGCTTGTTGACAAAGCACACATCTTTTCAACTTTCATAAAAACGGTCTCTGTGATCACAGGAAGCTACAAGCAGAAGAGATGCTGATGATGTTAAACAGACAGAAACAGAGAATGGCTGATACGTGTCTTATGTGTCTGCTGGGACTGATCATTCTCTGCTCACTTTTCACCGGTAAACTAATTTCTATATGCTTTCTACAGCATTGGTGAAAAAGTTATATATAATATACAAACAAGTAAAACACTGTTTTAATAGAGCTGATTTTTTTGTGATCTCAAGAGTTATTGTGGCATTTCTAAATACTGTTTTATTCCTGAATGCACTGATATTTGATACTAAGTCTTATTGTCACAGGCTTATGTTCATTCAGTTCAAGTTTTTACATAATGATCAGTCAAATCATCTTTGTTTCAGGTACCAGTGAAACTCACGTGTTCAGCAGTTCTGGTGAAAATGTCAGTCTGCCATGTAATAATGCTCTTTCTGACTGTGCATCAACTACATGGACCTATAACAGAGAAATAAATTCAACTATAGTTGAACTGATTACTTTAGGTATAAAGAAGAATGACATAGAGACACATGAGAGACTGAGTCTGGGCTCTGAATGCTCTCTGAAAATCAATAAAGTCACAAAAGAAGATTGTGGAATTTATAGTTGCAGACAATTTGTGAATGAAAAACAAGAAGGAACTGATGCACCTGTTTATCAGCATGTTCTTCAGGGTAATTCACGATTACATGGTCAATTTAAAAAGGTTAAAATTCTTTTTTTAAACTCACATGTGCTATGAAAAGTCTGACATCTGTTGTGTGATTTATATTTTATTTTCTGTTTCAGTCTCTTCATCATCCTCACACAATGAGATCAGACCAGGCAGGTCTGTGACTCTCTCCTGTCAGTTGCATACTGATGGATTTTATTGTGATACTTTGATCCATTTTGAGGAAGTTCAGCTGATCTGGGTGAATCAGGCTGGTGTGAATCTGCAGACAGACTCCAGATATCAGATATCATTCTCCCCAGGACAGTGTATCAGCACTCTGACTACAACACTCCTGAATGAAGATCACAACAGAGAGTGGAGATGTCTGGTCACTCAGAGAAATGAAATGAAGACCTCAGCAACATATACTGTCAAGTATTCAGGTAAGAAATCTGCATTTTCTTAAAATAATTTACCTAACATCAGAATATGTCATACAGTGCACCAAGAGGAAACTGTGATATCAGAAAAAAATACTCTTTTTGCAAACAACAAGAAAAATAACAGTAAGATATAGTATTTTTATATATGGATTTTATGATTATTTGCATACAGTAGTCCAAATTACCACATACAGATTGCATTAAATATAGCAATTGACAAAATGTTTTTTTTTTCTGTTTATATTAAAGATGAGCAAACATGAATATTTATTTAAAATCACCAGAAATCATAATGTAAAGAAATTGTAATTTTACCTTTCTGATTTAGGTCTTACATATTTTTACAAAATGATTCTTAAAATGTATTAAGTTCATATATTCATTTTATTTACTTATTTTGTTTTTCTTTTTGTTTTATTAACTATATACAGCTCCAAACTCATTTTGCTGTACCTGTCTGCTGTTTCTCCAGTTATCTATTTATACTTTTGCTTAACTTGTGACTTCCATGTGCATCACCTGTGTCTTGATTTTATCAGTCAGTTTCAAAAACTAAGAGTAAAGTTCACATTTTACTTGTGAAATTAATTTTAGAAACACTTTGCTTTGGACTAGAAATGTTGACTTTTGTTTGATTATGATTTTGAAACATTTCACATTCTTAAAGGGTTAGTTCACCCAAAAATGAAAATTAGCCCATGATTTATTCGCCCTCAATCCTAGGTGTATATGACTTTCTTCTTTCAGACAATTCCAATCAGAGTTATATTTAAAATTGTCCTGGCTCTTCCAAGCTTTATAATGGCAGTGGGCAGGTGTTTCTGTTCAACAGTCTAAAAGAAGTCCAATAAAGCGCATCCATCCATAATTAAACATGCCTCACGGCTCCGGGGGTGAATAAAGGCCTCCTGTAGCGAATCGATTTATTTTTATAAGAAAAATCTCCAAATTTAA
Source organism: Onychostoma macrolepis (assembly GCF_012432095.1). Taxonomy (NCBI): domain Eukaryota; kingdom Metazoa; phylum Chordata; class Actinopteri; order Cypriniformes; family Cyprinidae; genus Onychostoma; species Onychostoma macrolepis. The sequence continues at coordinate 19,041,454 of NC_081170.1, read as the reverse complement.
AACATTATAAACACTTTTCTCTCACTTCCGCTAACTGTCATACATACGTAGGACAGGGGTGTCAAACTCAGTTCCTGGAGGGCTGCAGCCCTGCAGAGTTTTGTTCCAACTCTGCTCCAACACACATACCATGTAGTTTTCAAATAAGCCTAAATGACATGATTAGCTGGATCAGATGTGTTTAATTAGGGTTTTATCTAAACTCTGCAGGGCTCCAGCCCTCCAGGAACTGAGTTTGACACCCCTGACGTAAGAAATGCGTAGGTGAACTAACCCTTTAAATATAATTTCTCAGTACTTTTTACACTGATGATGACCACTCACAAATATTACAACCATACTGTTTAATAATTCCTAATGGATTCCTAATAAATCCATTACAGGTTTTTTATTAAATAATCATATTTTCAAAATGCATTTACTCAAATTGCTTAGAATCAGCATAGGCCTACTATGAATCTGTTAATTGTTAAAACAATGAACACGGTTAAAATATGAAACAAGCAATTTTCAATTAGTATGCCTATTTGTTGCAGTTATGTTCTGTTTGAATCATTTTCATGGACTTTTAGTTCGTATTCATCAGGTTTCTGTTTCTTTTGTTTAAGTTTCCCGCCACTCATCAGTTTCTATAGAAACTCATTAATAATCACAGCTGTTTGTCATCAGCTTTTTGTGTTTAATGTTCCATTCACGTGCTATTGGAATTATCGTAAATACGAGCTTCCTAGTCGGAAATTTGACATGAACGGCCTTTGGCCGTTTCTCAATACCAAGTACGCAAAGTTCAGACTTGCGTCCTCGGTAGTTCTGACTCGGGAGTGCGGACTCCTGAGGACGGGAGGACACAAGTCCGGTAATTCTGCAAACGGAGAATTCAGCGGCGTAGGCCTACATGATAACGTCAGTTAGCTCGCCTATGTTATCTGCACTGTATTACAATACAACGAAATACGATATCAAAGACCACTGCCTCTTTTTGTTTTCATGTAATCATATTAATAGCCGCAAAAATGTAGTTCAGGGAACGTGCATTACAGTGAAACGAAATATATCAAACAGCGTTGCCTCTTTTCTGTTTCATTTAAAATATTAATAGCCACAAAAATGTGGTTCATGCAACGCGTACACACATTACAATAAAACGAAATGATATCAAACACCACTGCCTTTTTTGTTTTCTTCAAAATATAAAACACAGCCCTCTTTTCGTTTTCATTTTAAAAATAAAATATTAATAGCCTATGTGTTTTAGGAAATATGTGCACATATATGCTACTCTGATTCACTGTATGTAGCCTGTAATAAAATGAAATATGACAAGCACAACTCTACCTTTTTGTTTTGTTTTGTTTTTTGTTAAATTTCAGTTTTAATGAACAATAATAGCCAGAACAATAATGAACAGTTATGCTGGATGTTAGGCAGCATAACGTTTTCTATGACATCTCCAGATTCTGAACCGGCTCTCATCCATGAAAAGTTCTGTTGTTGTCTAATGAGCACAGGCAATGAACTGAAAGAAACCCAGCAGGCACTTGCACACATACGGCGCACACATATAAACATCAAAGGAGACTTGAGAACCTACCCTTTTTCTTACTCAAGAGAAAGTGCCCTTTTTTTCTAGGGAGTTTTATTTTTTTAAATAAATGAATATATGTAGGCTATATATATATGTATGTGTGTGTGTGTGTGTGTGTGTGTGTGTGTGTGTGTGCGTGTTTCTGTTTGCGCACAGCTTTCCCTGTCAAACAAATAAAAAATAAAAATATCTTTGTTGAGTTACGATGCATTTCTCCCCTCCGCGTCGCCGCGCAGCATAGCACACAATTGATCAGCTGCACATCGCACCACAGACAGGCAGAGAGCCGCAGAAGTGAAGCCCTCTTTCCCTTTCCAGTTGTGTTTGTCTTAGTGTGGAGGTGAGTGGTGATGAACAAAAGACTAAGCTGCCTGTGCCTCGAATTTACAGCTAATTATCCTATCCACGACTCCTGAGAGTGTTACCCAGAGGGAAAATAGACATTAGACACGGTCTCGTGCTGTCGTCTCTGCGTCAGTCTGTATTAGCTGTGTGATGTCTTTCTTTCATCAACAGATATTACTTGAATAACAGAACTGTGAATAAATGAATACATCAGTACATTAAATCACATCAATATGTGTCTGAAGCCAATAATACAAATACATCACTTCTATAACATTCATAACTTAACACCTTTGTCATCTTTCAACTGCAACATGAGCTATTCCCTTGTGATGATAACAATACAGTTCTTTTGTGTTCAGTATCAACTGATTCTTCAGTAACGATTCAGAATGAGAAAACGATTTCGAGTTCCCTCTCGATAAAACACTATTTCAACAATCCATTATAAAACACTGAACTCATTATGAAATACACAAAAAACGAACTTCATGACGCATAACATTTACTTTCAATTAACATTGTACAAATAGACCCTTCTGTTCCACTTAAACCACTGTGAGATACGTCTCATTTATGCCGAGTTCACACTGCACGATTTTCAAACTCGTCGGATCGCTGTTGTTTTCACACTGCGTGACTATCTGGGGTAGCATTCAGTCGCTGCTGTGTTCACATTGCACGATGGATCAGCGACAGGGGCTTTCACATTGCACGATTTCACAATAGGAAGAATCGCCGACAACTCTGTCTGATCCGCAAACTACGTTTCACAACAAAACACACGCGAGAAGTGATAAGGAAATAACGCGAGAACCTGCGTGCGTCACCCGTTGTTCTCGAGCGAGACTGGAAGTATTAAAAAAATATAGCCCGCAAATGGTCTGTGCCCTGATTTCCAGCAACAAAAAGAAAAACAGATTATGCAGGAGGGAGATGCAGGGAACAGGGATTGTGTTCTGCAAAGAGTGGTACATAATAATTTTGCAGTAACTGTTATGCTGATGTTGCGGCTGGTCAAGCGTTTGTGCTTGTTTCTGTATGATATAATTGTACATATTAAAATACTGATATGGTCTATAACTCCTCACCGAACTTCCCTCTGCCCTGTATCTTTGTCTCTCATTGGCTGAAGGTCATCGCGATAGTTTTCAGTCAGAAATCATTTCACACAGCAGGATTGTGAATCGCTGACAGCTCCAGATATTTAGCATGTCAAATATCTCACAGGCGTCGGCGACGTGTCGGCGATTCTCTCAGATCGCGTCTTTGGTAATTCACACTGCACGATTGTCACTCGCGTGAACGATCTCCGATTTGCCTCCGATTTCGGGCATTTGTCGGCGATTTATCAAAACCTGTAGGCGAGTGAAAAATCGGGCTAAAATCGTGCAGTGTGAACTCGGCATTAGTTCCTAATGTTTAGCATGCTAAGCATGCCGATTAGCATAGGTAACATTACAGTCTTTGTTTGCATCAAAAACCATGCTTTCGCATATTCACGGAAATAACCAGTCTCATGACTACTACATCGCTTTAACTCATTATGAAAATACACTGTTATGTATTTCATACCTGATAAAGGGAGAAAATAGACATTAATAAATGAAGACACGGATTCCTGCTGTCGTCTCTGCGTCAGTCTGTAGTAGCTGTGACGCACAGCACAGCTCGTGTCAGCCACAACCTGCAACCTTCGATCTAGTGGACACTCCAAATAGTACACTTAAAATCATATTGATTTTAACTCTTTTTTTCTATTACAGTTGAATCACATTGATTCCAGCATTTATATGATCATTTTGATCTTTTTAACCTCTACAAGAGCTACCAAGTAACTAAAAAGTTTAGCTAAGGCAGTAGGAAGTCTAGAAGGGTAGACCAGTGCACTTTCTTTTACTGCATGATTCAGTTTATTAAAATGCATTTAGAATGATCACAAAATTCAAGATAAGGGGGCAGAAATGTATATATTTATATAATTTCATATATTTAATCAGTATCACGCAAAGACTGACGTTTTTTCAACCAAAAAGCAGTTTTATGTTTAAAATATCAAAACAGTATTAATGCATTCGTAACTGCAGGTTAAATACATTCATGTCCTGCATTAAACAGTTTGTAAACGCATCTAAATTCCCTTTCTAATGCAGCTTCTGTGTTTTCTCTGCATTGCAAAGATTAATTTTGTCAATACTGATTTCATTTGCTTGGTAACAGCCCAAATGACTTATATTATTGACTGATTCAATTTAAGAATTTGACTGAAAAGATGATGCACACTCTTAGAAAAAAAAAAAAAGGCTTTATAAAGGTAAAAATGCCCATAAAAGGTAAAAGTCCATTTAAACTTATTGGAAAATATTAATTTCTGATTAACTTAATCAAGATCTTTAACTGATCACCACACAGAATATGCAGAATATCAAAAACTAGGAGTCAGCTGTCCACGGCAGTCCTTAAGATGTCAGCACAATAAAACACTCAGCAAAATATCATCTAATTATCGTCATCGATAAAATCCCAGAAAATATTGAGATATATTTGAGTCAATATCGCACACCCCTAATATATTTAACGTTTTGTTTAGAAAAAAAAATCAAATAAATAAGTGCCCTTTTTTCTACTTGAGCCCCTGCCCCTCAAAATGTCTGTGCATGTCCCTGAAACCCAGGGCTTAAATACCAGAGCCGTTGAGACACAGAGTCGCTTCAACTCCATTTGCTCCAATGGACCAATTTTTTACAGCAATGGCAGATCGTGGAGCCACTCAATAGTTCCTGATAGCTTATACTATCAGCGCCGTAGAGGACCAGCAGAAGAGACCGCTGTGATGAACTTCTAAAAGGTAACATTTATAAAACAAAATTGTATATTATCAGCACTGCTAATCAAATTACCTTGTGCATTAAAACAGATTCAGATTATTCCTCACTAAATTAGTAAATTTACGGGATGTTATTCATGCTCTTCATGCTGTGCTACTTAAGGCTTCTAAATGTGATTTAGAATTTGACTGATTGCAAAGGATGCTTATGGACCTAACTGAGAATTAAAAAAGTTTAAAATAGGCGGGCAGTTTTTATTTTAGAGTGATACTAAGCTAAATTACAGTAATATAAAAGTAATCTGCCATAAAAATTTGGCATAAAAAAATGCTAACATTTTTTGCATTGTAATCAACATGATCACTTCATGTAATACTTACTTTAATGTGTTCATTGTTTCTGCTGAAAACATGATGTTAACTAACTGCATGATTGGTATAGCCTAATTTTAGAACATTTCTGCCTTGAACATTACTTTAACACAGTTACACCCAGGGACGCAGCTGCACATTTGTCGAGGGGTTTGCAAGATCAGTGCCGGCGCCCCCCTGTATTCTAGTAGCCTCTAACACTAACTTGCGCAGAAAACTTTCTGCAAGTCAATGACCAAAAGCCCATTACTGCATGGAAGGATACAGACTCATCAGGAGTGAAAAAAGTGATAAAGGTTTGAACCCCCTTTTTTAATACCATAGGGAAAAAAAGAAAAGTGTGTCACATAACATCCCCTTTAACTCCTGATGGTAGACCCCATACAGTAGAACACTTTTTTTTTTCAATCACATGTAATATTGCTCACTTGTTATATAATATAATATAATTTATTTGCCTAAAGGTTATTCATATTCTTGGCCATTTTTATATAGTAAAATTTATTTATTTTTCTTTCATTTTTACTTAAAGAGATAATTCATGGAAAATTTGCCATGCTAAGTGGAAGATTAACAAATACTATTAAAAAAACAAATACTATTAAAATGAATGTTATGATTCCCACTATGGCCACTAAATGGCAGCAGAGGATCATTTATTGTCTCCTTTACCATTTCCACTCTGTAATATAGTTCTTTTCACATGTTTTACTAATGGATTAATATTTAGACATTATAAAATCACTATTATAACATTTAAAAATCTATTTTTTTCAAGAGTTTTCAACTCATTGAATCTACTTGAATTACACAGATGGCCTATTTAAAATTTACAACTGCAATTTTCAGTGAAAAGTGGCTAGTTTGTATCCTTGTTTACAATCTTCTCAGTTTCTCTCAAATTAATTAATTGTAACTGAGATAGTTGTGAATTACATTAAGTAATACTGAGTGAATGACAATGTTTGTATTATTTTTGTATTACCTAGGCTCCAGGTATTTTAATAAAAGGGCTCACTATAGCTTTATTGCTCAGTAAGCTTGGTTCTGGGTCTTAACACCCCCAAAATCTTGTTCTCCATCATTGCATAGACCCACTCATGGATGAGACATGCAGATATAGTCAACCTTCACTGAATTTTACATAATCAATGAACTCTGAAAAATGTATCAGTCATTCTATTCTAACATTCTATTAGTTGTCAAAATTAATTAATTGCAGCACTTTTGTCATACCTAAATCGAGCTCTGTACAAAAGAAAATAATGCAAGAATGTAAAATGAGTTATTTTATGCATTTTATGGTTTCATTTTCGTACTTTACAAGTCAACGAAAAATCAGTGCATATATTCAAGTACATTTAACTGCACTGTGCTCACATTTGGCCTACTTGTGCATTAAATTTAACAAAAAATAATAATAATTACATAGCCTATCATCTTGCACACTATTGAGATTTCGAATTGCAGAATATTTCAGTAGGCTGCATGCATCTGAGAGACGTTCTTAAATGTAATGCACATACATGCATGCACAGCTTTGCAGCTTTAATCGCCATTTTGGTAATTTCGTGACTTAACTGACGATGTATGCTCGCAGTTTCTAGTGCGGTTTTTTATGATGAAGTGATAGAGCGTGCGCCTCATATTCGCGTACAGAAGAGTGTGCGATGTAAGCACAGTAGAACGGCTGAAAGGACAGGAAAGTTTGTTTTACTGACATATAACAATATCCCATCAGACCGCAGTTCCCTGTTGTTCTACTGAAGCTCATTTGGCACCTGTAGCCTACCTTTTCCGCGCTTGTTTGACTGAAAAGTCTCCCGTTTGTTGCGGTCGCAAAGAGATACGGCCGTTCCGCTTCTCAAATAAGTGTTTAATAAATACATTTTTTAAATCATTAAAATGCTAAAAACTGTTAAGTAAAAATGTTGCATTAATTATTTTTCATAACTAAGCTTTTGATTATTTATTACGTTTTATTACTATAGAAGAGTTTCACAGAATGATTTTGGAAAAATGGCGCCCCCTATGTGTGGCGCCCTATGCACTGCATATACTGCATACCCCTTATTTGTCTTCACTGCAGAACACAAGATCCAGGGGGTGGAGTTGGATCTAGATCCAACTCCTCCCACCTTACATAGACCTAAACCTACCCGTCTCCACCCCCTGATCCATAAACCCACCCCTAAACCTACCCATCTCCACCCCTAAACCTACCAATCTCCACCCCCTGGATGTGGATCCAACTCCGCCCCCTGGATCTTTGTTCTGCAGTGAGGGGCTACTGCTTATTTGCGCCACTGCTCAGAGCCATTGAGTGCGTTTACATGGACCCTCTTAATGCGATTATAATGAGATTTTGGCGATATTGCGATTATGCTTTACCTCATGTAAATATGCAATACTTCGATCTAAATAATGCGATTAAGCTCATAATCGCAGCAAGCATAATCGTATTAACATAGGTGGCGTACGCCGATTTTAATCGGAATATACAGGCATGTAAACACCTTAATCGCAGTATTGCCGCTCTGACCAAAGTGCGCATGCGTTTGTGACATATATGAATAACGTGACACGCACCTGTAATAATACGAAGATTAGAAACGATGGAGGGGAAGAAAGCATCGCATTCTGAGGAAAACACAACAAGCTGCCAGCAGTCTCTGTTCTTTACCCTCATCCAGAAACGGCGAGCAGAACGCGACGGCAGCGTATAGGCAAACATATTCCATCATATTTCTATGGCGCCGAAAAAGCGTGGAATACAGCCATACAAAATCATTATGCATTAGACGTAAATAAATTAAAACAGCGACCAGTAACACTGCTCTTTCTGAGTCCATCATTTGTGCTGTCCAGTGGGGTATGTGAATAATGGCAGCGAATAATAAGAATAATGGAAATTGCATGTAAACGGGAGTAAGAGCTTTGCTCTTGACATGTAAACATCAAAATGCGATTAAGTCCACTCTGATTATTGGAAATAATCGCAATATTCGTGCGCATGTAAACGCAGTCATTAAAAAAAAATTCCCTTACTGTTAGTAGCCTTCTCCCTGTCTGCGATGCATACAATCCTCTTAGACAATAAATTTCCATCCATGTTGGCTGTTCGTTCCTCTCTATTGCCGACTGAAAGAGCCTTCTTAATCCACTGATTATTGCTTTAAAAGTCTACAGGCTGTTATGGTCAGTGACGGATGACTAATGCAACTTCGCAGATTTTTTTTTTCCCTCCGTCTCGAGTCAACTTCGACTGTTGCGTTTCCGCAACAATAACGGTACTTTTTGTTGGTTGTAATAAAGACTCGGAGCAATTATTTTTTTTTAGCAAAAAACGTGCAGAACAAGAAGTGCGTTACACTTTACTGCGTGCGTGTTCAATAACAGGTGCGTCTCTTCAGTTTTGTTTCAGCTTTTTTTTTTTTTCAAATCACTCATGAAGGAATCCATGATCACCGTCTGCGTGCAGTAGGCTACATTAACTCCGCCCGCGCTCTGCTTCTGGCAGCTGAGGTAACTAACGCGTGTTTTTTTTTTTTTGTTTGTTTTGTTTTTTCTTTCACTTTATTTCCCGCTCACAATTTTCTCATCCTAATTTTACAAACTGCAAGTTACAAAACACACGCATGCTGACTGACACTGATCACTGGCGGGTGCGGTGTTCTCCGATCGACTCGGGTATTACACACAATGTTAAACAGACCCGGGACCCAAAGTAATAGAATTTGGGACCCGACCCGGACCCGGCTGACCATTTAAAATATAGACACGAACCCGTACGGGTCCCGGGTCGGGTCCCAGGTCCTCCGTGAAGACCTCTAGCTTGCATCATGCAAATAGTTAATAATAAATTATGCCATGATTTTTCTGATTGCAGACATCTTATGTGTTTCATGACTAAAAGAATGCTTTACATTAAATATACTATATGTTAATGTAATTGTGTAATTAAAATACATAAATCTTAAATTTAGACCTTAATGTTGTTTACCCACCTGGATTTAATAAACAACATCGTTGTAATGTTTGTGAGTGGTCATCATTAACGTAAAAATGACAGAGAGATAATATATTTAAACACGTGAAACAAAAGTCAACATTTTTAGTCAAAAGCAAAGTGTTTCTAAAATTAATTTCACAAGTAAAATGTGAACTTTATTCTTAGTTCTTGAAACTGAATGATAAAATCAAGACAGGTGATAAGTGTGGAAGTCACAAGTTAAGTATTGTATATTAACAATAAAACAAGAAAAAAGTGGGGAAAACTCTCCAAATAAAATTAATATATGAACTATTAATACATTTTAAGCATCATTCTCTTAAAAACATGTAAGACCCAAATTAGAATATCCATAAAATCCTTATATAAAAATATATCTTGCTGTTATCTTTCTTGTTGTTTGTGAAAAGAGTATTTTTTTCTAATATCACCGTTTCCTCTGGGTGGTCTGACTCCTTCTTCTTTCTTAAAAAAACAAACATAAACAAACAAAAAAAGAACATGTACGTTTTACCCTGTTAGAAGACTGTTATATACTGAATGATCAGATTCTGTGACATTCAAAACTCACCAGCTCTTTTTGCACAGATGATCTGAAGAAGAATCACAGTAGGAGCAGCAAACACTGCAATCTCAACAATAATCACAATCACTACAGGAAAGATGTGCCGAGAGATTATAGAGAGAAAGAATGAATAAACCTGTGAAACTGTAAATGACTATATGAAATCAAAGGTATAAAACTATCAACAATTACTGACAAAACATTTACAGATTTACTACGTTCAGTGTTATAAAGTTAGCGAGATAAATGAACTGTATGCAAACTCATTTCATACCTCTGAATAATGCAGTCTTACTGCCACTGGTTTCAAGTGTTGTGTTAGCGGCATCTGTGGATCATGACTATTAGTTCAGATCAAACATACCGTGATGTATGAAAAAACACCAAAACATCATCAACGTCACTTCACACATTTTATATACACATATTCTCATCAAAAATATATAGAGAGACAGTATTAAACTACATATCCAGGTTAAACCTGTTTCAGTTATTCCTGGATGTATGGTTTACAGTTTTATCATGTTGATGGTGAATATTAAGAAATATTTGATCACTGAATCCTATAATTGACCAATCAGAATGAAGTGTGTCAGAGAGACAATGAATTATATATATTACTTATATAAATAGAATAACACGTTTATTTAGATACTGATTCTAAAACTGAAAACTAGTATGTCAGAACCACTGCAAATCACTGAAGTGACCGTGACAGTGGTTGTTATTTTGGGATTACTGGTGTGTTTAGAGGTAAAGGATCTAAAATCATCTGGAATCAGTATTTGATAGAGCTACACAAGATGAATATTCAGAACCATCACACTGCAGAAGATGATTATCATATTGTTATTCTTTGCTTATCATACAAATTTATACAAAGTGTTTGTCCACAATTATTTAACCTTTAACTGCAGTTATGTTAACATTTAACTACATGAAGCAGTTTCTGTCTACTTGTTTAGGTGAATCACAGTGAAGTGCAGCCCATAGGACATATCCTGATGTTATTCAGAGAAATTATTTTAAGAAAATGCAAATATCCTACCTAAATAGTTGACAGTATATGCGACTGAGGTCTTCAGTTCATTTCTCTGAGTGACCAGACATCTCCACTCTCTGTTGTGATCTTCATTCAGGAGTGTTGTAGTCAGAGTGCTGATACACTGTCCTGAGGAGAATGATATCTGATATCTAGAGTCTGTCCGCAGATTCACACCAGCCTGATTCACCCAGATCAGCTGAACTCCCTCAGTACGGACCAAAGTATCACAAGACACTCCATCATAATACAACTGACAGAAGAGAGTCACTGAGCTGCCTGGTCTGATCTCAGTCTGTGAGGAGGATGAAGACACTGAAACTGAAAATAAATCAGAAATGACATGGCAATTAAGATGTTTAATTTGGAGATTTTTAATTAATCACATAATACTGAATTTACCCTGAAGAACATTCAGATGAACACGTGCATCAGTTCCTTGTTGTTCTCCATTCACATCTTGTCGGCAGATGTAAAATCCATAATCTTCTTTTGTGGCTTTCTTGATGTTCAGAGAGCAGTCAGAGTCCAGACTCAGTCTCTCATGTCTCTCTATGTCATTCTTCTTTATACCTAAAGTGATCAGTTCAACTGTCTCTGAACGTCTGCTATAGATCCATGTAGTTGATGTACAGTCAGAAAGAGCATTATTACAGGGCAGACGGACATTTTCTCCAGATCTGTAGAACACAAGACTGTCATCCTCTCCGCTGTTACCTGAAACAAAGAAGATTTGACTGATCCTTATCCCTTATGTGCTGTTCGGGGTCATTTAAAAAAAAAAAAAAGTTATTCTCATCTGAATGGCATGAGCCTTCATGACTTTGTCAACACTTGCTAGCTCTACAAAAATAAATAAATAAATTGAAATGATATCTGGTTGTATGTTAGTGTGACCCCATATTAAAATGAATAGGAAAAGGATAAAATAGAATCTGTTTCTTTTTAATTTTCTCCAATAAAATCCCTAAATCAGCCACAATGCAAATACACAGAACTGAAGTGACAACACTCTCACGCATCCACAATGTGGAATGCTCACACTCATACACTCAATGGCAAATTAGGCATTGAGTAATGTAGTTGAAATTCCATGTCATTTTAATTTATTAAAATGTTTATTTTTGTTCATTTTCAAAGTGTTTCCCAGTAGATGGCAGCAATTTTCAATTAAAAAATTGAAAAAAGATCTGCACACTGTTCATTTTAAAAATGTAAAAGTGGCAACGTTTCAGTCCAAGACCTTCGTCAGGCAAACACACAATTTTCAATGAAACCATGGCACATTGGCAATGTTATCTCAGTAAATGAAAGTGAGAAATGTGGGTCTTGTGAACTTTACATAAGAAGTTGCTATTTTATAAAAACCTATTTAAAAATATTTTTAATTTATTTATATAAATTTAAAACACCCCACAAATATACAAATGTAGAGGAAAACCATTAATAAATTGAGTGATATTATATTTGTTCAGAAAAATTACAGTATTATGTTACAAAATCAGATTTTGCTGTCTGGGAATACCCCAAACATCCTGAGTGTACACCCCAAACGAACAGCGCATAAGAATTTAACTACATGAACATACCCCTGTGACAACAGGACATACTCAGTATCAAATATCAGTGTATTCAGGAATAAAACAGTATTTACAAATGCCACAATGAGAGATCACAAAAGACCAGCTCTAATAAAATGTGTTTTACTTGTATGCATATTAGTATTTATTTAACTTTTTCAATGTTGTAGAAAGCAAATGTTTACCTGTGAAAAGTGAGTAGAGTATTATCAGTGCAAGCAGACACATAGGACACTGCTGAGATGCTGGTATTGTGTGCTGAACCGGTGTGGGCAAACTAACCATGTTTAGCATGTTTACAGGTGAAGAACAGCTATCAATGTCTTTAAATAACTAGGGGCATTTACCAGGCCATGCAGCATAACACGATATTGACAGTGCCCAGTAAGAGTCACAAATGCAGTCTTCCACTCGTCACCCTCATGTACAAGTAGGGAACGGAACTTAATAGTGATTTTGTTGAGAGTCCAGTAATGCAAGGCCGCAAGCAAAAGAAAGCAGCAGGGGAAGTGGAAGGGAGGATGCAACATCTACATTTTACACTACAGCAGTCTCAGTGAAATGCAGCTGTATCACGAAGTGCGTGACTAAACAGTCAATTGGTCAGATGAGAAGAATTGTGTTCTTGCGCTTCCATCAATGTCCTCTAATGCCATCCACCTTTTGTTTGTTTACCTAAATCAGTTTTATTCTTGAATGCAGTTGTACAAAATATGTATTTTGAATTTAACTCCAATAAAATGTTGTAGTATTTGTGGGTTAACACTTGCAACTTGTTTGACGAAATCTGTGATGTTCATACTGTACAGGTCCATGTCAATGATAAGGTGATTTATTCTTCCAACAGAGAAGAAACAGTTGCTGTAGTCAACTTCATGCCTCTGTGAACATGAACCATTACATGTAACTCTGTAATATCATGAGCAGAGAAATATGAATCTTCAGTACATATTTGGCCATTGTAAATACTGTCTTTCACATAATCAGATCCAAGTGTTGATCATATTTATTTTTTGTAGTATTTTAGTCAATTTGGGATGTTTATTTCATAGTGGCTGTCTGCTTATCAACTGGAGGACAGTTTTACTATTATCATCCAGTTAAATCTTACATTTTGCGTCAGTTCATTCTCCTGTAACTGTTTTCAATACTTACACAATTTTACTTACAACATCCTCTATTGTGGCTAATGCTGAAATACTCAGAAGTGGTTTGTTTAAAAGAGCTTTAGAGGAACTGTGAGACCGCAGTTACTCATGTCAAATTCTGCACTGTCAGCTAAACATTTTTCAAGTGATTGGGTATGTGACTCACTATTTTGCCCATTGTGATTTCAGTTTTATCTGTTGTCTGCTTAAAAGTCTCTTAATCTCTTAAAAGTAGGATGGATTCTGATTGACTGTTGATGTTTTTTTATTCCAACAATATTGTTCCTCTGTGCCTTTATAGTTATAGTTGTGGTGTGGACTATGGTGTGGCTGTTCTTTTAAATTTAGAATGACTTTTGTCTTTATTGTTATCATTGGTGTGTACTGGCCTTTAGACTTTTAACAGATGCTTTACATGCCTGGTTTAAATCTCTTGTTCTCTGTAAAATCACAGTGATGATCTTGTGCAGATGAATCAGTTGTTTTGCTGGGTTTCTGTGGCTCAAGTTGTGTCTAAATATGGAAATCACCAAATATGAATGCTAAACACTTCAGAGAATAAAATACAAATGCAATGATTAATTATAATATGTTAACAAAATCAAGAAGAAGAACAGACAGACGATGTGTCATTGGGATATTTACATGACTTTAATATACAATTCATTCTTGAAGGAAGTGTTCATGAACTCATTGAGTATTCCTGAAATAAACTGACAGGTAGGAAAAAATAACAAGATCACGAAAATGTTTTATCTAAACATATACAGCATAATAAGCATGATTTTTACATATACAAAAAGTTAAAATATTGTTATACATGTATGTATTTATTTATATATTTTATTTATTTATATTTTTGTCAGTTGATTGATTTGATATTAAGTATCCTAATTACAACCAACTTATTGACCAGTTTGAAACTATTAAAACTGCAAACATTTTTACTTTGCCTGATTCTCTTCTCACCATCAGCCAGTGAGTTTTCCATGTGGTAAATATATATATATATATATATATATATACAGTTGTGTGAAAAAGTGTTGGCCCCCTTCCTGATTTTTAAATTTTTTGCATATTTGTCACACTTAAAAGATTCAGATCATCTAACAAATGTTAATATTACACAAAGATAATGCAAGTAAATACAAAATGCAGTTTTTAAATGATGATTTCATTTATTAAAGGAAAAAAGCTGTCCAAACATACCTGGCCCTACGTGAAAAATTAATTGCCCCCTCCTATTAAATCATGAAAGAACTGTGATTAACCAGCTGAGTTAAATTTCACTAGCCAAACCCAGGCCTGATTCCTGCCAGACCTGTTGAATCAAGAAATCACTTAAATAGAACCTGTCTGACAAAGTGAAGCATGTTTAAAGAGCAACACATCATTCCGCGATCTTAGGAAATTCATAAACAGATGAGAAACAATATAGTTTACATGTATCAGTCTGGAAAGGGTTATAAAGCCATTTCTAAGGCTTTGGGACTCTGGCAAACCATGGTCAGAGCCATTATCCACAAATGGAGAAAGCTTGGAACAGTGGTGAACCTTCCCAGGAGTGGCCGGCCTACCAAAATTACTCCAAGAGCACAAAGACGACTCATCCAGGAGGTCATAAAAGAACCAAGAACAACATCTAAAGAACTGCAGGCCTCACTTGCCTCAATTAAGGTCAGTGTTCATGATTCAACAATAAGAAAGAGACTGGGCAAAAACAGCATCCATGGGAGAGTTCCAAGGCAAAAGCTATTGCTGACCAAAAAGAACACAAAGGCTCGTCTCACATTTGCCAAAAAATATCTTGATTATCCACAAGACTTTTGGGCAAATATTCTGTGGACTGATATTCTGAAATATTCTGAACTTTTTGGAAGGTGTGTGTCCCGTTATATCTGGCGTAAAACCAACACAGCATTTCATAAAAAGAACATCATACCAACAGTCAAACATGGTGGTGGTAGTGTGATGGTCTGAGGCTGCTTTTCAGTTTCAGAAACTGGATGACTTGCCATAATTGATGGAACCATGAATTCTGCACTCTATCAGAAAATCCTGAAGGAGAATGTCCGGCCATCTGTTCGTGACCTCAAGCTGAAGCGAACTTAGGTTCTGCAGCAGGACAATGATCCAAAACACAGCAGCAAGTCCACCTCTGAATGGCTGAAGAAAAACAAAATGAAGACTTTGGAGTGGCCTAGACAAAGTCCTGACCTGACCTGAATCCTATTGAGATGCTGTGGCATGACCTTAAAAAGGCGGTTCATGCTCGAAAACCCTCCAATGTGGCTGAATTACAACAATTCTGCAAAGAAGAGTGGGCCAAAATTCCTCCACAGCGATGTGAAAGACTCATTGCCAGTTATCGCAAACGCTTGATTGCAGTTGTTGCTGCAAAGGGTTGCTCCCACCAGTTATTAGATTTAGGGGGCAAGCACTTTTTCACACAGGGCCATGTGGGTTTGGATTTTGTTTTCCCTTCATAATAAAAAACTTCATTTAAAAACTGCATGTTGTGTTTACTTGTGTTATCTTTGATTAATGTTTCCAATAATGAATCCAATCCATGCCCTTCCGTCCAATTGACACCAGAGGTCGCTCTTCTACTATATTGACTCACCCTGGACTCGCAGAGGAGGAACACAACACCGTGT
Source organism: Onychostoma macrolepis (assembly GCF_012432095.1). Classification (NCBI taxonomy): domain Eukaryota; kingdom Metazoa; phylum Chordata; class Actinopteri; order Cypriniformes; family Cyprinidae; genus Onychostoma; species Onychostoma macrolepis. Next base: position 19,025,321 of record NC_081170.1, on the reverse strand, counting down.
CTGTGCCTGTAATGGCGGCTGCTGAACTCAGTAAGTCGCAAGCTCTGGGACATTCAAGTGTACTAATTGCTACTCCAGTGATTCAACCCGCTCGTGAAATAGCAGTCGCACCGGAGCGCGCTCACAAGATGGCGGCCACAACAACACCCCGTCATGTCATTGCTGCCATTCATGAGTCAAGTCAGGTCACAGTTGATCATCATTGTCATGAGTCCAGTCAAGTCAACGCTGATCTTCATGAGTCCAGGCAAGTCACAGTTGATCGTCCAGAGTCACGACACATCACAGCTGAACGTCCAGAGTCACGTCACGTCTCAGCTCATCGTCCAGAGTTATGTCCAGAGTCACGTCACATCTCAGCTGATCATCTAGAGTCACGTCCGGAGTCATGTCACGTCTCAGCTGATCATCTAGAGTCACGTCACGTCTCAGCTGAAGAGTCTCATCACATCACAACTGATCATCTAGTGTCTCGTCACGTCCCAGCTGATCGTCCAGAGTCTCGTCACGTCACAGCTGATTGTCCAGAGTCCTGTCACGTCTCGTCTGTTCGTCCAGAGTCCTGTCACGTCTCGTCTGTTCGTACAGTGTCCTGTCGCTTCCTGTCTGTGGCACCCAGATCTTCGAGGTCAGTTCTTCAGTCTCCCAGACTGGCATCCAGCATGGAGGATCCACCGCTGGTGTCAGCACGTGCAGCTGGTATCCCTAAACCAGCGCTCTCAAACCTTCCTGTTCCTGAACTGATTCCCCTGTCTGTAGCGCTTCCCACAATGAGGATCACTTTATGGTGTATTTGGGCTGCATACACCACCACTGAAACTCTAAAGACAGCGGCGCCCACTATGATATCTCCAGAGGTGGCAGCTGATGCTGCAGAAACTTCCGAGGCGGCAACGCTCGCTTCAGCTCCTTGTGCAGTGGTGGTGCCCAGCAATGCACTTTCAACCTGTTATGTCGAGGTCGAAGGAACCGATGCTGAACTCTGTACCTGTTCTGTCAAGGAGAATGTTAATGAACTCTTCCTGTTTCCTGATGGTACTGCTGTAGAACCTCCAGAGGTGGCGACATCCGCTGCAGAACCTCCAGAGGTGTCAGTGGTACCCACCTATGAACTCACTGCCTGTCCTGTCACAGCTATGGAGGCCGTCTGTGAAGTCTCGGCCTGTCCTGTCACGGCTATGGAGGCCGTCTGTAAACTCTCTGCCTGTCCTGTCATGGCTATGGAGGCCGTCTGTGAAGTCTCAGCCTGTCCTGTCACGGCTATGGAGGCTGTCTATGAACTCCCTGTTTGTTCTGTCATGGCCACGAAGGCCGCTTCTGAACTTTTGCCCTTCTCTGAATCAGCCAAGGAGGCTATCTCTGAACTCTCGTCCTGTTCAAAACCAGCCGGGATGGCTGATTGTGAACTGTCTGTCCGTCTCGTCTCAACTAATGTGTCTGATTTCGAACGGTCTGTCTTGCCTGGCACTGTCAAGGAATCTAAACCTGAGCTGTTTGTCTGTCTAAATGCTTCTGTTGAGTCTGAATTTGAACTATCTGTCGGTCCTGATTTAATCATTGAGCCTGTTGCTGAACCATCTGCTAGTCCAGGTTCTCTCAATGAGTCTGATTTTGAACTGTCTGTCTTGCCAGTTTCTGTCACTGAACTGTCTACTTCAGCCTCTGTCAATGCCTTTGATTGTGAGCTATCTGCCAGTCCCATTCCAGCCAATGCATTTAATTATGAACTGTCTGTCTATCCAGTTACAGACAATGGACCCGATTATGAACTGTCTGTTTGTCCAGTTACAGTCAAAGGACCCGATTATGAATAGTCTGTCTATCCAGCTTCAATCACTAAACTGTCTGCCAATCCAGTACCCGTCAATGCATCCAATTGTGAACCCATCAATGCATCCAATTGTGAATTGTGAAATATATTGACTCTCACACCACACAGACTGTTACACATGACCCTGGACTACATTTCCCATGTTCCATTGCACGGATTGGATTCACCTGCACTCAACTGACCTATCAGCAAGCCCCGCCCCCCTTAGTTACTGTTGCTCCCTCGGACAAACAAACGGAGTTGCTCACTGTCTTACAATGACAGCTACAGTGTGAAAAACTTGTCCCACAATGTTTTTGCACAATTTTGGACACAGAAGGCCACCAAATGGGAATTCAATATTCCATGGAGGGATTTATAAAATATTTAAAAATAAATATGGTGGGTAACTCGAAGGAGGGTTTACAGATCACAATGCAAGCGGATCACGATCGCGGATGACAACATGCAGGATCAACACTGTTCATGTATCGCAGGGTACGATTAAATTAATGCACATTTAACCAGTTTAATATGGAGAGGCACTGAAATATAGACCTTCGTTTATGTGTTTTTGACCTACACTGTACAAGACGGGAGAACAGTCCGCTATTTAGGTTTGTACGTTAGCATGGACTCACTAACTTTAACGTTAGCTAGTTTTAACCAGAGATACCTTCCTTAAGCACAAGATAACATTAACGTTCTGCTTGAGCAGATGAAAATTGTAACTTAATGAGTGTATGACAACCAGAAAATGAACGTTTTTGTCATCATTTGTATTGGGGTGAATACTTAGGGACATTTTGCTCTGTTTTGTTTGGATTCATAAAATGTAATAAAATAAATGATATTGCCCATCCTCTCAGGATACCTGGAATCAGTGTTACAAGTACCCCAGGCACATCGTTTTTCCATTTTTGAAGCATAAACCCCATAAAACCGATGCGAGCTTCGGCTCTTCCAATGTTTCTCTATGGCACTGAATCCTAAAGATGTCCGAGTTCTGCACCCATGCAACTGATACTCGACTGCCATTGGCTAGTCTTGTCTTGTGATTGTCTGTTACCTGATTATCTGCCTGTTTTGGACTTATCTCGTCTTGTCATTTGGATTATGTTTGCACCTTGCCTGGATTACTCTTGTTATCGGATTACCCCTCTTGTCAAGCCCTCTGGATATTGTTAGTCGTCAATCGAACACGTCCGTTTTTGGATCTCTCTTTTGACTCGCCTGTGCCATACCTGTTTGCCATTGTCAGAACCTTGCCTGTTTTTTGACCATGTTTAAGAATAAAGCTTTGCATATGGATCTGTACGCCTCTTGTCTCGTCGGCTCCGTAACAATATGAGTAAATATACTCACATCATTCATTGCGACAGGTTTCCTGCTGGAATCCCAGAATACATCACATATGTCAGCACATAAACATAAATAAACTGGATATGTGGAAAATGTCTGTCACCTTCACAGTAATTCCCTCAGTATGGACCAAAGTATCACAAGTATCACTCCATCATAATACAACAGACAGGAGAGAGTCACAGAGCTGCCTGGACTGATCTCAGTCTGTGAGGAGGATGAAGAGACTGAAACAGAAAATAAGACAGAAATCATATGACAGACTTTACTACTTTCAGTAATTAATATGAGTTTAATGGGAGAATTTTGAATGGGAAAAAAAAACAGTTTACATTATCCTACAATTACCAGAAATTACTATTTCAGTAAGTCTACTTTAAATTTTCACATTTAATTCATTTATTTGCCATTTCTTTGTAATTCTTTGTGAAATTTGCTAGCAAATTTTCTATCCATTTTTTCAGTGTGCTTCTGATTTTCAGACTCTTTCCCCTTGTCCAAATATCCACACTTGCGGTCTTGGCCACTTGAGAGCACATGCATGGGACAGGAAGTAAGTATGCAAGTCTGTCCCATGTCTTCAAAATGGCAAAAGTGCAGTGCCCTTAATGGATACTAAACCCACACTATCTCGAATACCAATTCAGAGGGGTATTCGAGGCTAAGCGTATCCCATCATGCATCATGTTCTGGATATAAACCATCAGATTGTTTTCCCAGACCTTGCGAGATGTCGCAGAAAACTTTCCAGTGTAAGTTAAATAATTACATATAATTTGTTGGTAAAATGTAAAGTGTTGCTCATTTAGGTTATGTATTTTGTAAAACTTTTGAAACGGCTGTTTATCACATAATAATAATCACAGAATAATCATTAACATTTATAAAATTATTTACAGGTGCAAAGAATTCTCCATCTGAGAGTAAGTGCACATAATTATCTTTAAGTTCAGCTAATGTTCATTTCAAACAAACCAAAAAAACAGTTGGTGCAACTGTCAGTTGCTGTCTTCTGTCTTTAGACACATTTTAGGTGAAATGGGTTTAGACTTCATGGTGACTTATGACCAGGCCAAAAGAAACTAGGAAAACCTCAAATTCAAATACAAGGTAGCCTATTGTATTGTGCATATCCCTGTGTCCATGGCACTTTGTTTTTCTGTAGTGTTCAGCAGTTCTCTCGTGTAGCTTAACCACCAAACCTTAGCTGCAGAAGCTAACTGACCAAGGAACTGGTATATATATATATATATATATATATATATATATATATATATATATATATATATATATATATATACTACGTATACTTTTATCCAGTTAAATCTGATACACTTAAGAATGATTCTGCATGCTTATTAATTTTGTGCATAAATCCTATGTCAATATATCTCTTAATTGTTTGTTAGGAAATGAAACAGAAATCAAAGGTGAAAGGGTCGGGGACAGAAGGAGGAGAGGAGACAGCCTTCTGTTACCCCGATCAATTTGGTACAGAGCAACATGCAAGGTGTGACATACCTTCAGTGGCAATTACTCCGTCTTCACCAGGAAATAACCAGCTGTCAGCAACAGGCGTCCAGTGCCTGGGCACTCTGGAATGCAAGATAAATCAAAGAAGAAAAGTCCACATAAAAGAAAGGCAAGAAATGAAGTGCTTGAGTTTCTCAGGGAAAAGGAAGAAAATGCGAACAATTACGAAAGGGGGAGTTAGACAGAGAGGAAAGGAGACAAGACCAGACCTCAAGACAGATAGACACATTATTGAGTCTTTTCACAAAGACATTTATTTATTTAAATTTTTTATCAGTCAAAGTGTCATGGTACACTAGAAACAGTGTTGACAAATAAAAAGCATATATGAAAATAATAGCCAGGTTCTGTCTCACTTCTCAAATGTGTTCAAGAGACCTTCACCTCCAGAGCTTTGAACAGAGTGGATCTCCACCTTGTTTTCATGATGCCAAAGGCACACTCAATGATTAAACGTGCCTTTGAATGATGACGGTTAAATCATCACTGCACTCTCCCTTGTGGCATCCTGTATGATGTGACTATTGCAACCGGTGTTTCCAGACAGGGGTAGCCTCCGTCACCTAAAAGAAATGACCCCTTAGGTGGGTATTCAGCATTTAGGTAAATTGGGCTGGTTTTAAAAATCCTTGTGTCGTGAACAGATCCAGGATAACCAATGAAAACATTTAGGAAACGCCCTGTATCATCACATATAGCTTGCATTTGGATTGAATAAAACTGTTTGTAATTAAAATAGTCTTCCTTGTGTGCTTGGTGGTTTTATGAGAATGTGGCACCAACTGCTTTACTGAAGGCATCATGCTGTGCCAAACGAGCAAAGCCTTGACTAATGTTGTCAAGCTGATCTCGCTGTGGGTAACTTATGATTTTACCCTCCCTCACAATTTTTTTTTTTATTTGAGTTGTGATCTTGTGGACATGAAGACAGACTGTTGACTTAGGCATGCCAAAGACGTTTGCAATCACTCTGTAAGACAGTCCATGAGCCAGCCAATAAACAAACAATAAAACCTCCAAGGTGTGTCCCCAACCATGGTCCCCCGTTTGCATTAGTTGGATCAAATTGTTAGTTGATGTTGGAGAAAGACGGAAATTAGAATGAAAGTCAGCATGTTCATCAAGATAGAGCTGAACGAGAGGCACGACAGTATTTATCACTGCATATCTTGATGCTGTTACCTAAATTCACAAAACACAAGACACACTTATTAATTATTTATTAACTGTCATAGTGATTTGCTGTTTACAAATCATTTAGTTTTTGTCCTTCTAAGAATAATAAAACAATTAAATATATAAATAAAATATTTAATTAATTAATTTAAAACATAAATTTAAATATAATATACGTTTCAATCTTACAACAGAGTGTCGTTTATTGTTCTCAGATGGACAAAAACTCAAACCACGTTACCCAGAAAATATATTTCACATACCCTAATTGCAGAAATCAAAGTTAGGTCAGTAGTAACAGTGTCATTGCGCCGATGTGTTCTGTGGTAAGTTCCTAAAAGAAAAGAAAAAACAACAAGAACCGCGGCCACTACCTGGATTAACATCTTCACACTCGCTAAGTGTGTCCCTTTAGTTAAGAAATTCTACATGCACACTTGGTATCTTCACACCCACTTGAAGACTTGGGCCAAATACAGCAAATACATCATGAAAGTAGTCAAGTGGTCAAGTGCAAAGATCGCAAGTGTGGGTATTTGGACAAAGCATAAGACACACAAACTTTCGTTCTAACTCTTGACATTTTCATGCTTTGTATTGTTATATGTGAAAAAAAATAACTCACATTTAAGTTTTGTGACATATGCACACTTGAGGGAGACTAAATTGCTGCTAGAATTCATTTCAAGACACTGTTCCTGTCTTAAAAAACCTGCTAATTATATTCAATCAAACAATGTGCCTAATGACTATGATCATCATCTAGCCTCCTGCTCTCCTGGACTCTTTCTGATCTGGACTTTCTCAATTTACCTTCAGTGGTGAAAGAAACTCTGTGAGAACAGCAAACACTTCAGTCACATTCAAATGAAGCTTCAAGACTCACTGAGGTATATGCACATGTAGAGCATCATTTAGGGATTCCTCTATATAAATAGAGGACTATAATAACATCCTAGTGGAGTTTTATTTTAATACTTTTAATAGTACACAGTTTTCTATTGACAGTTAATGTTAACTGTCATGTCATGTGTGGTTTTGGCCACTTTGAAACTGATCACAGATGTAAATCATTTATTTTTTAATACATAAGTCAAGTCATAGTCCTATACTTATCTGAAAAACAGCCATGAAAGTGCCTCATTAGAAGTAAAAAGAAAGAAAGAAAGAAAAAATCCTTTTTCAGGATGTTGTATTTTTTAAAATTTTCATACCAGAGTTTCCGAGTTTAAACTTTAAACATGGTGGAGGGGACAACAATTGCTGCTGTCAATGTTAGGCAATATATGAATGATCATTTGAAGCATATTACATATAAGCATACAATACATAAGCATGTATTTGACCAAAATTCCAGAATTGTCAGCAAACTGACTATTGGTGAATGTTTATATGATTGTCAACCAATGGGATGCTACATTTTATTCTTTCCAACAACAAAGCACTTGAATGTGACAATCTTGTAATCATGACTTCATAAGTGGGAAATAGGAAATTTCCGATAGCACTGAAGGCAGCATTAGACTGTGCCTCAGGAAGACAGGAAGGACAGCTGATCATCATTGCAGCAGCAAACCACATAAAACCATGAGTCCCTCCAGACATGTTTGAGAACTTAAAAGTGGTGGAAGAGTGGAGAAACATCTCACATCAAGAACTGGACAATCTGGTGCTGTCCATGAGAATGAGATGCTCTGTGGTACTTCAAACAGCTGGTGGACACACAAGATACTGTTGTGGCTTTTGATATTGACCCCTTTGTTCAGGGACTCATTATTCCATTTCTGTTAGTCAAATGCAGTTTATGTCTCAGTTGTTGAGTCTTTTCGTGTTCATACAAATATTTAATTGTGTTGGTTTTAATGGAAACTGTAATGGTCCCTATGGGTTTCTACCACATTTTATTGATAGCTTGTTAAAACAACAAAATCCTAAAGGAATACGTCCCAAAACACACTACAGAAAAACATTTTTTAATGTTTTTAATGGTTAATAATTGTTGGTTTGTAATGGTATTTGTAGATGAAACCATTATAATTTCTGTGATGGTTTCTATTGGTTTTTCAGCAGGGCTGTCAGAAGCTTATTGATGATGAAAAATGATCATAACCTAAAATAAGACCAAAAAACCCAAGACATGAGAAACCTGGACACAGGTGGAACAGGATACAAAAGCTCAGAATTGCAGTGTAACCAATGTACAAGACTTAACAATGATGACTGAGTTAAGGCTTTTGTAGGGTGAGCTAACTGGGTCGATGAGACACAGCATTAACAGGGATGATTGAAGAGTCCGGACAAAGGATTATGGGAGATGAAGTCCATGACGGAATGACAATAATCTAGGGTGGAGTGCTCTCTAGTGGACAACCGGGGCACTCCAGCTGGTGATTGTGGCAGCAGCAATGGATAAAATTAATTCCCAATGGACAAAATCCCCACCATAATTTTTTTATTTTCTTTTACTTTTACTTTTTAAAGAGGTATATATATATATATATATATATATATGTATATATATATATATATACATGCCATAATGAGGAAGGAAAAAAGCAAACACAATTTAATTTTAATGCTGACTTGATCTGAACACAAGTTCTTGAACAATGCAAAAACCTGCTTTTTTCTGCTTTTAAAATATTATTTCCACTGTAATAGAAAATGGATTTCAGAGGTCTAATCTTAAGGTTTTCAACTTTCAAACAATATATAGTGTATGAAGATGAATTGTACACTGATGATGTATTTATAATATGACTTATGCCTGTGTGAAGTAAATAACCATAATTATCCAAACACAAGAAGATAAATCTTTCCTGCTGTTTGAATGTTTTATTCTAAAATTGAAGACATCTTTATTTCTTCTGAGTGGTGGTCCTTCCTCCCTACAAAATAATTAAGTAATAATAATAATTTTTTTTTAAATCATACAAGTTTTGAGTTTTGAGATGTGAATCATCAGATTTGGTGATGCTCAAAACTCACCAGCTCTTCTTGCACAGATGATCTGAAGAAGAATCACAGTAGGAGCAGCAAACACTGCAATCTCAACAATAATCACAATCACTACAGGAAAGATGTGTGGAGAGAATAAAGAGGAGGGAAAAATAATGAATCTGTGAAATTGTAACATCAAGCATTACAGGATTTATGGACAAACAAAGCATTTACAGTTTCACTGATAAGTGTTATAAAGTTATCAGTATAAATGAACTGCATGCAAAGACATTTCATACCTCTGAATAAGAATCCAACATATGTCATACACACTAGAGTTTCTGATGTTGTGTCAACTGGATCTGTGGATCATGACTATTAGTTCAGTTCAAACATAATGTGACATGAACAAGAAAGATTGATAAACAGTTACAGATGTGTGTGCCGTTGCAGTCCCCTCAGACTTTTGGGTAATAAATGGATATTTCTGTATAAATTGGTGGATGGATTGGTGCACCGTCGTGTAAAAATAGAAGAAATAAATAAGTAAGGTATAAGTATATATGTAAGGTTTCTGTCCACCCATTGAAAGTCAAGGTAACCAAAATTTAAACTTTATGAAAACAATTATTTACATATAAACATCAACACAATATTATTATGCATGTTGGAGCCTCTGATACATACATCATACTGCATATGACAATCATATTTTAGTTAGCACACAAGATGAAACCAGCATTGTGCATGTCTGACAGAGACTCCTTTAACACTGATTATTTGTTTCTTACCGGAATACTTAACAATTATCTACCTGGATGTGTGGAAGTTACTGGTGTATTTACAGTTGTGGTTGTCCTTGAGCTAGAAACTGGAGTCACTGTCTTCGTCTCGAATGGGGCTGTAAAATATTAATTTTCAGATGCATCATTCTGTAGAATGATATTTTAATTCTTGATGTTCAATACAAAGTTATAAATAATTGATATTTAACTGTTTACTTGGATACTTGACAGTATATGTGACTGAGGTCTTCAGTTCATTTCTCTGAGTGACCAGACATCTCCACTCTCTGTTGTGATCTTCATTCAGGAGTGTTGTAGTCAGAGTGCTGATACACTGTCCTGAGGAGAATGATATCTGATATCTGGAGTCTGTCTGCAGATTCACACCAGCCTGATTCACCCAGATCAGCTGAACTCCCTCAGTACGGACCAAAGTATCACAAGAGACTCGATCATAATACAACTGACAGAAGAGAGTCACAGAGCTGCCTGGTCTGATCTCAGTCTGTGAGGAGGATGAAGAGACTGAAATAGAAAGTGAGACATTAATCACATTATGACATATTTTAGTTTTTTCATTACTCCTACGAGTTTTAAATAGAAAAGTGTTCCTAAAAGTGAACATATAATTTACAGAAACACTGACCATGAAGAAAAAGCAGATTAACAAGGGCATCAGCTCCTTGTTGTTCTCCATTCACATATTGTCGGCAGATGTAAAATCCATTATCTTCTTTTGTGACTTTCTCAATGTTCAGAGAGCAGTCAGAGCCCAGACTCAGTCTCTCATGTCTCTCTATGTTATTCTTCTTTTTCCCTCCAGTAATCAGTTCAACTGTCACTGATTGTCTGCTATAGATCCATGAAGTTGATGTACAGTCAGAAAGAGCATTATTACAGGGCAGACGGACATTTTCACCAGAACTGCTGAACACACGAGTCACTTCTGCTCCACTGGTACCTGAAACGCAAGTACACATTAAGAACACATTATCCACCCATTCTCCATACACCGTTTATCCTCTGTGGGGTCGTAGGGATGCTGGAGCCTAAATCAGCAGGCAGAGGTCACTCTGGACAGGTAGCTAGTCCATGACTCGCATATATACCCAGGCAAATTTTTTCTCTCCAATTTACTTATATTGCATGTCTTTGAATTTAGAGTTGAATAAGAGACCTTCTTGCTGTGCGCACTGACAACACATCATCCAGAGTAAACCAAACTTCACTGAAAATGTATCTTGCATCAACTGACTTTTGAATGTGACAACAGGACACACTCAGTGAAAGATATCTGGGCATTCAGGATTAAAATAGCATTTACAAATGACACAATGACTGTATGTCAGGAAGTATCAAATAAGTATGTTTACATTTTCCCAGATTTCAATCCAGATATTTACAGATGCTCTACATATTTTTTTATATATATATTTAAATATAACTCTTTTCCAGATGTCTTACAGTGCTTGAAGAAATATGTTTACCTGTAAGAAGTGAGCAGATAATGATCAATCCCAGCAAACAAATGTGACACTTATCAGCCATTTTTGTTTCTGTAAGTCTTCCCTTCCCTTTAAAATCATCAGCTCCTACTGTTTGTAACTTCCTGTGATCACAGAGACCGTTTTAATGACGTCTATGAGACTTGCATTACTTCCACAGATTTATGATCTGATTAGTTAATTACACTGAGAGAATTAACAGTGTCTAGAAGAGAACAACACCAAATTCCTGAATGTGAACATTATAAACTTCATCACCAGGTTTGTACACATCCTCATACACCTCCTCAAAAGGTTCAGCAATACCTTCCTTTTCGATAGATAAAGACTATTAAAGAAGAGGAAGAGAAACTACCAACAGATTTCACACCCATCAGTCTAAACTTGGCTCAGAGATTATCACTGCTCTGTTATGGGTTGAACCAGAGTGGAAAAATATCACACTTCTCTCAGCAGGCACTCAGCACCTCTGGCTAGATAGGTTTATATATTTACCTGCTCACAGTAAATTGTGTAAAAACGACTGAGAAAGTTAAATATGGGAACTTAGGTATTTCAAAATAGTATTCACACAAAAGTAAAAAAAAAAAAATTCTAGTCAGAATCATGTTTCTACGATTTCTTTTACAAGCAAAGTACAAAAAACTTTATTGTTCGTTTTTGTAACTGACTGATAAAATCAAGACACAGGTCAGGTGTGTGGGAGTCAACAAATGGGTCAGTTTTGTGAATAATAAAAAGAAAAACAAGAAAAGAAGAAACTTTCCAAATAAAATTAATATATGAACTGGTATAAATAAAGTTTAAACAAAAAGTATTTAAAATACTTAAAGACCTAAACTAGAATGTTGAAATTACCGTTACTTTAATTTTTTAAAAACAAAAATACAACTTGTCAATTACTCTATTTAATGTAATCTGTTCATATGGACTACTAGAAAAGTACCTAAAAGTAGTATGCAAATAGCCATTATATCCTTTTATAAAAATAAATCTTGCTCCCTACTGTTTTAATGGGAGGTATAGCAAAATCTGACAGGGTTCGTCAGAACAGCAGCAGACACACAAGATATCTGTCTTTTTCTGTTTCTGTCATTCTTAAGAAGAATTTGTAACTTGTAGCTTCCTGTAATCATGCAGACCACTTTTACTCAATTTTTACACAAGATGTGTGGTTCATCAACAAGCTCATCAGAAATGTGTTTATTATACTGCATGAATTATCAGTGTCATGTGTAGATTCATACAGACCGAGTGTCCAGATCCTCACCAGCTTCTAGAGTTCAGATGTTGAAACCAAAATAGAATTCAGTGCCATGAAGCAACTTGCTAAAAGAAAGAACAGGAACTGCTAACGGAATGGTTCTGATTTCACATCCATCAGTCTAAACTGGGTTCAGAGATGATCACCTCTGTATATGTGGGTTGAGCCAGCATGGGCAAACTAACCATGTTTACATGCGATGTGTGAATTTTCTACCTGACATGTAAAGAACAGCTATAAATATATATATTTTTAAAAAACTATGTTCACTTAGTGGAACAGAAATCCATGTTTGGACAGTCCTTTTTTTAATTTTGGGTGATTGCTGCTCATTTTCTTAATAAAATCTCTGTACCTTCAGTATATCACTGAAGGTGATCAGTATACCTTTGAAGGAGTGGATGCCGAGCTGCCATATCCTTCATATTGATATTAATTATATTATTATATTATTTCTTGTTTGACTATTAATCAAGTTATGGCAAGAGTGAAATGTGTAACCTTATGTGCGCTTATGAGATATTAAAGAATCCTGCTTTATGCTGTACTTCTACTCTCTAAGATGATGACTTCATAGTGTGTGTGTAACGAAGGCAAGGCGGCCTTGAAGTTCTGATAGTGCTCTGTGTGTATGTATGTGTGCTGGTAGCTCTGTCTCTCTGTGTTAGAAGACTGTCTCTGTCAGCTACCGTCATCCTGACCAAAAATAGGTGTCCGGAAGACACCTATCTTGTATGATCCCTGATCGCTGACGTCTGCCCAATCTGATGGAGATATGTTTGAAGCGTTTACGTCCATATGTGGAGATTGTCTAAGTTTATCTAGGTTTTAGAACCTATCAGAATTTTGATGACTTATGCATTGACGCAATTAGCAACCTCTGTTAGGGTATAATTGCTGGTGTTCTTGAATTGTACGCAGAGCGGCCTACGAACTCGATTGTGAGTCTTGAAGCTGATGAAACTGCAAACTGTCTTCAGTAAATTTTCTTCGTTTTTGATCGAATCTCTTGACTTCTGGTCTTCATTCAACACACCTGGTCAGAGGGTCTTTACTGTAAATTCCCCTACACCTTTCCTTAGTTTGTTACAGATATTTTGCTGGATAAGGTTGAAAAAGTAGGCATGTGTGAAGCAGGAAAGCATGCGTATTATGTAAATTACTCATGCTACATTTTTGTTTATGTTAAAATACATGAACACGTGACACACTTCTCCATTACAGTGTCATTAAAAAGCAACTGTATCGTGAGGATTGTGACTAAACAGTCAGTTGGTCAGATGAGAGGAAGTTAAAAACTGCTAGAAGGATTGTCAGGAGAAAATGGGTGATAAGTGCTATATGCGTTTTCTGGGACTGATAATTCTCTGTTCACTTCCCACAGGTAAAGAAATCTGTAAGATATATATTAAATCTGTATAATGTGAACAACTATTTATTTAAAAATAATAATTTTTAATTTCCTTACTCTGGCACAGAGTCTGGCTAATACTTATTGAACATTTATTCTTGCTGACGTTCATGTTGTGATCTTATGTGCTGTTTGGTACATAGAATTTACTTACACATGACAGTGTGTAGTAGCCATGTTCTATTCTCACTCTCAGGTGTCTGAAGCAATATGTTCATGTTAAGGGGATAGTTAAAATTAAAATTCTTGTCATCATTTACTCACCCTCATCATGCTCCAAACCTGCAAGACTTGAAAGAATATTAATTATTTATTATCAAAACATTCTTGAAAATCTGATCAATCATATGTGCTTTGTTTCAGGTATGAATGGAGCAGAAGTGACTCGTGTGTTCAGCAGTTCTGGTGAAAATGTCCGTCTGCCCTGTAATAATGCTGGTTCTGGCTGCACATCAACTACATGGATCTATAGCAGACAATCAGAGTCAGTTGAACTGACTGCTGGAGGGGAAAAGAAGAAAGACATAGAGAGACATGAGAGACTGAGTCTGGGCTCTGACTGCTCTCTGAACATCGAGAAAGTCACAAAAGAAGATAATGGATCTTACAGCTGCCGACAATATCTGAATGGAAAACAACAAGGAAATGATGCCCTTGTTAATCTGCTTTTTCTTCATGGTCAGTGTTTCTGTAAATTATATGTTCACTTTCAGGAACACTTTTCTATTTAAAAATCTTAGGAGTAATTGGGAATTGATGCACGTGTTTATTTACATTTTCTTTGTGGTAAGTGTTTATGTAATTTAAGTGATAATATATTAAAACAATGAAAATTGTCATATCTGTCTTATTTTCTGTTTCAGTGTCTTCATCCTCCTCACAGACTGAGATCAGACCAGGCAGCTCTGTGACTCTCTTCTGTCAGTTGTATTATGATGGAGTCTCTTGTGATACTTTGGTCCGTACTGAGGGAGTTCAGCTGATCTGGGTGAATCAGGCTGGTGTGAATCTGCAGACAGACTCCAGATATCAGATATCATTCTCCTCAGGACAGTGTATCAGCACTCTGACTACAACACTCCTGAATGAAGATCACAACAGAGAGTGGAGATGTCTGGTTACTCAGAGAAATGAAGTGAAGACCTCAGCCACATATACTGTCAAGTATACAAGTAAACAGTTATTATCTATAATATCAATTATTTATAACTTTGTAGTGATCATCAAGAATTAAAATATGATCATCTGAAAATTAGCCACAACTATAAATACACCAGTAACTTCCACACAACCAGGTACATAATCAGTTTTTGAATGTTTATTAATTAATGTACTGTATTTAAATATGTTTTTATATTTATCTATCTTTCTCATTCGATTGGATTACAGTAGCTCCAGATTGGAAAAATAATTCAATAACTTGATGTTGTTCATGCATTTTTTGTATTTCATTTTTTGTTCATTATTTTTTTTTCATATTTCCACAATATGGCTCATCTAAACCAAAAGCGTCAACTACACTGATCCTAACTACCACAAAAAACTCTGTGAAGCAAACAAGACCTACACCAACACCTCCAGATGATCTAGATAAACATCATTATCATTCCTGTGAGTTTTTTAAGAATCGCTATGTAAATGTACAAAATGTACAACTCATTTTGCTTTGGAGATGTAAGAGCATTGCTGATCGCAAGCTTTGAACATGTTTAATTTGTAATTTTTTTGTCACTACATCAGTCACTTGTAAACACATGTAGTAAACATACAAGCTTATACTCTATTATTAATTGGGTAGATGGCTTTCACCTCATATATAACAACACGTAAATTGGCAAGTGGCAACAGTATAGCTCAGAGGATTGTGGACTCTTTCCAGCTGTAATTAACTCTGATTTTTCTTTTTTCTTTTTCATTCTAAATATAATTATGCTATTAAAAGTGTAATTTCTTATTTTGCTCATCAGTACTTGAAATGACAGCAATGTACAACAGAAGTTCTGCTGTTTTTTTCATCTGAATCTGAATGCGTCTCTCTATATACATTCTCTCCCTCAGTGATTGGGACTGTTGTTGCTGCTGCTGCATTAGCTGTTCTCCTTCCTGCTGTTATTCTTTGGGTGATTTGTAAAAAAAGAGCTGGTAAGTTTTTAAATTTAACTCAGATTTTATGACAACAGACAAAAAGTCCAAAACATCCAAAGACAAACACGTCAGTTTCAGTTTTATCACATGATTTTAATTTGGAAAGATGTGATGATAAAAATGTTGAAGTACTTGGCTTGAACTATAGTTTGTGTCATTTTGCTGATTTTAAACTTGTGTAATTTCTATCAAAAGTTAAGAGAAAAGAATGAATTACATGGATAGGCCATCCAAAAATGTGGCCACCCAAACCTACAGGTGCTGGTCATATAATTAGAATATCATCAAAAAGTTGATTTATTTCACTAATTCCATTCAAAAAGTGAAACTTGTATATTATATTCATTCATTACACACAGACTGATATATTTCAAATGTTTATTTCTTTTAATTTTGATGATTAGAGCTTACAGCTCATGAAAGTCAAAAATCAGTATCTCAAAATATTAGAATATTTACATTTGAGTTTGAATAAATGACCATCCCTACAGTATAAATTCTGGGTATCTCTTGTTCTTTGAAACCACAATAATGGGGAAGACTGCTGACTTGGCAATGATCCAGAAGACGAACATTGACGCCCTCCACAAAGAGGGTAAGTCACAGAAGGTCATTACTGAAAGGTGTGGCTGTTTACAGAGTGCTGTATCAAAGCATATTAAATGCAAAGTTGACTGGAAGGAAGAATTTGGGTAGGAAAAGGTGCACAAGCAACAGGGATGACCGCAAGCTTGATAATACAGTCAAGCAAACACTTGTGAGAGCTTCACAAGGAGAGAACTGAAGCTGGAGTCAGTGCATCAAGAGTCACCACGCTCAGACGTCTTCAGGAAAAGGGCTACCAAGCCACTTCTGAACCAGAGACAACGTCAGAAGCATCTTACCTGGGCTGTGGAGAAAAAGAACTGGACTGTTGCTCAGTGGTCCAAAGTCCTCTTTTCAGATGAAAGTAAATTTTACATTTCATTTGGCAGTCAAGGTCCCAGAGTCTGAAGGAAGAGTGGAGAGGCACAGAATCCATATTGCTTGAAGTCCAGTGTGAAGTTTCCACAGTCTGTGATGATTTGGGCTGCCATGTCATCTGCTGGTGTTGGTCCACTGTGTTTTCTGATGTCCACAGTCAACGCAGCCATCTACCAGGAGATTTTAGAGCACTTCATGCTTCCTTCTGTTGACAAGCTTTATGGAGATGCTGATTTCATTTTCCAGCAGGACTTGGCACCTGCCCACACTGCCAAAGGTACCAAAAGCTGGTTCAATGACCATAGTGTTACTGTGCTTGATTGGCCAGCAAACTCGCCTGACCTGAAGAGGTCAGGCGGTGAAGAGGAAGATGAGAGACACCAGACCCAACAATGCAGAAGAGCTGAAGGCCACTATCAGAGCAACCTGGGCTCTCATAACACCTCAGCAGTGCCACAGACTGATCGACTCCATGCAACGCCGCATTGCTGCAGTAATTCAGGCAAAAGGAGCCCCAACTAAGTATTGAGTGCTGTACATGCTCATACTTTTCATTTTCATACTTTTCAGTTGGCCAAGATTTCTAAAAATCCTTTCTTTGTATTGGTCTTAAGTAATATTCTAATATTTTGAGATACTGATTTTTGACTTTCATGAGCTGTAAGCTCTAATCATCAAAATTAAAAGAAATAAACATTTGCAATATATCAGTCTGTGTGTAATGAATGAATATAATATACAAGTTTCACTTTTTGAATGGAATTAGTGAAATAAATTTTTGATGATATTCTAATTATATAACCAGCACCTGTATATGACTTTCTTTCTTCTGAGGAACATAAAAGATGTTTTGAGAAATGTTTGGTTACACTTTATTTCTAGCCCACTTTAGACATTCTACTAACTATAAGAAACTTTGCAACTACACACCAGCTAACTCTTATTAGAGTATTAGTTGAGATGTTGACATGTAGTTGCAAAGTTATGTTTCTGTGTGTGTTTCTGTCCATACAGAGGAAGTCAGTGGTAACCAAAACTGTTCTTCTTTTGTGTTCTGAAGACCAAAAGCCATATGTATTTAAAATAACATAAATGAAGGATGACAGAATTTTATTTTATTTTTTTAAACGAACTAAGACAAAAATGAATTTGAATCAATTGTCAATTTGCATTAATGTGTTTTACTCATTTGTTTTTATCATAAATATTCCTATTTCATGAGGAACCATTATTTTTCAGATAAAAGAAGAGGGGCTAAAGAATCTGTGGTAAGTATCATAATGCCAAAGTCCCTGTTATATGTGGACTGTTTTTATTTACATTAGATTTAAGCATCAGCTAAATGTCAAGTCAGTCATATTTTTACTGTTTCTTGTCTAAAGGTCACACATATGAATAAATATGATGTAACCAATGATACAGTCAACATTTCCAAACATCCTACTCCTAGCACTAATGTAAGTAAACTATATGATTAATTTTCATGTTTAGATATTGTGTATAAGTGACAGTTACTGTAGTCCATATTATTCTCTGTAATGTGCATTATACTATTTGTTACACGGCTACTCACCAACACCAAAATTATAAGGCCTACAACACTGGATTAGCAACAAGATGAACACTGTAATGATTAATCTGGTCTTAATAAGTGGCAGTTGCATATTTGTCATTGTTATATTGCTTTCATACAACAATTGGACAGAACAAATATGTACACATTTGAAGTGTCCTGTAACCTTCTTATATGTGCAAACTACTTTTTTTCAGCATTGATTCAGGATATGCAGTTGCCGATATGCACTTTATAAAGGACCTAGATTATGTATTTTTCACAACTCACAACTTTGATAACTGTATTATGGAGTTTTTGTCTACTATTTTATTTTATTTTTTTCAGACAGATAAACAAATGGCATGTCGTTAAACAACAGTACAATCCATTGAACACACTGTAGGCTACTTCTATCCCTCGCGCCCTCGCTTTCATTCCTGTCTAAAAATTAAATATGGCACTACTCTGTCTAAGGTCTATTCTCTGTTACTAATTTGAAACCGTCGCTACACTGTAAAAAAAAAAAAAAGTTGAGCAAACTTAAAAAAATGTTTTTTACCAGCTTCAGCAGATTTGTGAGTTTGCTTAACTTATTTTTGTGGGAGATTCTCAAATTTTTGTTGTATAAACTTAAAACGACAAGTTGAGAAAACTCAAAAATCTGCTGATGCTGGTTGCCTTAAAATTTTAAGTTGGCTCAACTTTTTATTTTTTACAGTGTAGAAACAGTGTCCTGGGCTTTTTCTAAGGAGCTATTAAAAAGGAGACAGCATTATTCCGTGATATTCTTTGTATACAACAGTTCGGTATTAAGCAATTTACATTCAAATATTTACATATTTCCAGCAACAATTGTTTTTCATTCAGTCATGACATAATGGTACACCGTGCAGCAGTGGTGTTTCGTTCTTCAATCAGTTAGCACCTGCAGATAAAATAATTAACCTACTTTACTTTTTTACTAGGTTAAATTTTTGCATTGTTTTTTAGGAGCAGAAAGATGATGTGACTTATACTGAGGTTGCCACATACAGCAAAATCCAAGCCAAAAAGAACAAAGTGAGTATAACACTTCTTTGTTGTTCTATCACAGCCTGATTCCATCCACCTTCTCTCAGCATGATATTTTGCACACCAAATCAGCTTTTTTTCTTTCTAAATTTTTCCAAATTTGTTTCTTGAATTAAGATCTAACATCATGCTATAGTTCAAATTTACGGCTAGTTTAACAGTATCTGTGATGTTCGTTCAGGTTGATGATGATAAAGTGACTTACGCTGCCATCAGAGGAGTAACAGCTGGACCTCAGGATAACTGCAGTCAACTTTATGCCTCTGTGAACAACAACCATCACAAATAACTCAAACAGTCAATAATTATACAAAGACCTCATAATATCATTACCTGAGAAATGTGAACCTATAATCGACCTTGTAAATCTTTGACATGTTTATACAAACAAGTGTTGGTCAGATTTATTTGTAGGACTTTGGTCAGTTTGGGATGCTTATTTCAGAATAACTATCTGCTTGTTGTTCAAATGAACAATTTTAATCTTTGATAATTTCAATGAAATCTTCCACTTTCTCTGACTGTGCAATGGTCCGATTCCAATAACTGTTTTTAAAAGTTATGCTATTTTACATTCAGCATCCTCTTTTGTGACTAATGCAGAGATGTTTGAAAGTGTTCTGCTTGGCAGAGCTGTTGAGGAACCGTTGGGGACCGTTGCAGAAGAATTGTGAGGTCAAATTCTGCTGAACATACGACATATGATTGCATTGTATGTACCAGTCCACAACGTTTCTGTCACGAATCTGGTCTGCACTCCCGGTCACTCACCACATGGACTTTCACACCACACATCACATGGACTGCATTTCCCATCAGCCATCTCACCAATCACACGCACACAGCTGTCACCAATCATTCATGGCACTAATCACATGCACACCTGATCACACAGCATCACTGATCACACACACTATTTCAACCCTGGACATTCTCTCCCTCGTTGCCGAGTATTGCATGCATTATCGCTGCCCTACAGAGCTCCGTTAGTTTTCCTAGTCTAGTCTAGTCTTGCCTTGCCTAGCCCTGCCTTTGTTTGGATTGTTTTCCCTTGCCTGGACTATCGCTAACGTATTGGATTACCTCTCCTGTCTCGCCCCTTGGATACTGTTTGCCGATCGTCGACCCACGCTTGCCCTAAGTTTTACTCTTTGTCTTGTCCCTGCCATACCTGTTTGCCATTGTTTGACCCTGCCTGTTATGACCACGTCTCTGCCTAATAAAAGCCTGCACATGGATCCGCATGCCTCTCTTCTCGTCAGCCTTGTAACAGTTTCCATCACTTCAGTTACAGAGGTGATAGATTCAATTCAGTCCTGTGAAACATTTGGTAGAAATTAAAAAATGTTGGTTGAACCAGATGTTTGAAATTCTGTTCCACACATAAAGTTGAGAGAACTGTAAAGCTGATTTGAAGAAATTGTGCTATTATGGATAAAGTAGGTTCAGTTAAGAATACATTTTTTTGTGATTTCTCTGTAAAATCAATGTCTGGTGCAAAATAATCAGTTTTGTTGGTTGCCTGTGACTCAACAAGTAGATGTCTCTAAATTTGGAAATGACTATATATGAATGTCCAAATACTTCAAAGAATAAGATACAAATGCAATGATTTATTATAATCAGATAACAAAATCAAGAAGGAGAACAGACAGCCGATGTGTCATTGGGATATTGAAAAGCCTTTAATATGCAATTCATTCCTGAAGGAAGTGTTCATAAACTCAGAGTATTCCTGAAATGCATTTACAGGTAAAAAAAAAAACATCACAAAATGGGTTTCTACATTTTAATGTAAACACTGTAAGAAACATCAGCATACGCTGTATAGTTATTAAAATGTTGTTATACATGTATTTATTTTTTATTAGTTCGTTGATTTGACATTGAGTCTATTACAACTGATTCATTAAGCAAGTATTAAACTCTCTAAGCTGCAAATATTTTTACTTTGCCTAATTCTGTTCTCAACATCAGCCAGTGAGTTTGTTTTCATGTGGTAAATTCTAGAAGGAGTCAAAAAAAAAAATGATGAGAGTTACTTAAATATTTCTTTGTTCTATAAAACAAAATGAACATTATTGAACATAATGAAATCCCTTTGTGCATATCTTT